>NC_053024.1:494511863-494791780 GCF_003073215.2 Triticum urartu
TGGCGCGGGCCACGGTCTTCCCAGCGTCCTGTGTTCCTTCCTCCTCCTCGACCGTAGCCCCGGTCACCGCGGTCGGGGTGACGGCCGATCCTTCCTTCTCGCACGGCTCGGAGCTCTTGACATTCGTTGGTGTTGTGGGTGTGGAGGTCGTGGTACACACAGTATCGACTGCCCTTGGGAGGTTCGGGCAGATCTCTGCCCCGCTTGGTGTCTGGTTCTGCCACGAGCATGGCAGCCCCCTTGCGCTTCACATCCTTGGCCTTGGGATTCTTCTCTTCTAGGTCTGCGGCAGGCAGCTCGAGGAGGGAGAGACGCCCTTCCTCAGCCCTGGCGCACTTGGTTGCCAAGTTGAACAGCTCCAAGGAAGTGCATAGGTCTTCATGCATCGCCAACTCCTCCTTCATCTTGACATCGCGCACGCTGTTGGAGAAGGCTGAGATGATGGCCTCCTCGGTCACCTTGGGAATCTTGAGGCGTGCATTGTTGAAGCGCTGGATGTACTTCTGCAGGGTCTCCCCGGGTTGTTGCTTTATGCGGCGCATGTCGCTCACAGTGGGCGGCCGGTCGTGAGTACCTTGGAAGTTGGCGATGAAGCGGGTGCGCATCTCGTCCCAGGAGGAGATCGTGCCTGGGGCCAGGTTCAGGAGCCAAGTGTGGCCCCCGTCCTTGAGCGCCATGGGAAACCAGTTCGCCATGACCTTCTCGTCTCCGTTGGCAGCTTCGATGCCCAGCTCATAGAGCTGGAGGAACTCCGCAGGGTCGGCCGTGCCGTCGTAACGAGGAGGCAGGTCTGGTTTGAACTTGTCGGGCCACGCGACGCTGCGTAGCTCGATGGTGAAGGCACGGTAGCCTGCTGTGGCCACGGGAGGCCTTGGGTGACGGAGAGCTTGGTCTTGCATGTCCCCACACGCTGCAGCTGGGAGCAGCACGGGGTCTTGACGTGCGGGAGCAGGATCATGGTTGCGACGTGCTGGAGCAGGGAGCGCCCGGGCAGCTTCTTGCGGGCGAGGGACTTCTTGGCTGCTCTGCTCTTGCCGCGCTGGCACCTGACGGAGCGGGTTCCGCCCAGGGGCCACGCGCCTTGGAGCCGTGGCGCCTTCTTGAGGAGGAGGTGGCCGGGGCGCCGCCGGAGCTTTGTCGCCTGCGCGGGGCGGGGTGCGGTGCAGCGGAACGGACGGCGCAGGAGAGCCCCCTGCGGCGCGGACGAGCTCGGCGACGCGGTCGAGCCATTCTTCATAGACGTCGTCGACGGGACGGTAGCGCAGGAGCTCGTTTGCCGCGATGAGCGCAGCTCGAGCCTCCATGGGTGCCCGGAGCGCGCGGGACGAAGAACCAGCTGGGGTGAGCGAGGGAGTAGCGGTGCGGCCGTCTTGCCGCACTAACGGATGCTGAGACGATGCTTGCTCCTCGTCCCCCGCCGGGCCGGTGGCGGCGTTGATGGCAGGTGACGGGGAACGGCGAGGACGCCCGCCGACAGGAGCCGTCTGGGCGACGCGGGAAGTGAGAGCGGCCCGGCGCTCGGCGCGGGCCCGACGAGCATCAGACATGGGCGCGATGGTCGGAGGAGAACGGGGTGGTGGAAGACGAATTCCGGCGCACCCCTACCTGGCGCGCCAAATGTCGGATTTCGGGTTCCGGCAGACCCTTGAGGTTCGAACACTGGGGTGCGCGCGGAGATTTCGCCTCCTACCTACCTGCACCCCTCCGCCTCGCTAAGATCTAAGCTAAGGAAAGAACAGCATAAGAAACACAGGATTTATACTGGTTCGGGCCACCGTTGTGGTGTAATACCCTACTCCAGTGTGTGGTGTGGTGGATTGCCTCTTGGGCTGATGGTGATGAACAATACAAGGAAGAACAGCCTCACGAGGGTCTGTTCTTTGCTGGGGCGGACGAACTGCTAGGAGGAGTTCAGTCACCCTTCTCTTTCTCTGATTTCGATCCGATCGTTGATCCTCGATGCTCGATCTCGACCTTAACCTCCACCCCCTGTGGGTGGCTGGTTGTCGGCGTTCTGGGAACGGGGGTCCCCAGACTTGCCTGCCTGCGGCCTGCGGCGTGGCTCAAAGGGGGGCCCAGCACGGCCCATCTTCATCGACACAGACCCAAGACCCTCGCAAGGGGCCAAGCCTCGCGGGGCGGACGACAGGGAGCTTCCTCAGGCACGGCCTCATCAGGCTGGCTCGCGAGGAGGCAGAGAGATCAAGGTGGGGTACCTCACGAGGTGCCCGTGACGCAAGCCATGACGACCAAAGGCGCCAGGCGGGTGCCAGCCCGCGCAGTGTCCTCCTTTCCTCTTTGGTGAAAAGGGGGCAAGCACAGCCGTGGAGTACCGAGGCATCAGGCAAAGGTTGCCATTTCGGTGCAACAAGACCAAGACCAGGATGACTGCAAGACGGAGGTGATTGTGGAGCCCAACACGGCGTCACCACTAGAGCTTTGTGCAGGCGAAGACTACTTTTGTCAGGATAGCTAGTACTAGCTGTCCCCCTTCAAATTAGCCCGCCATTGTTGGCTCCCTTCCTGCTCGATATTTGGGAAGAGGACCAGGGCCTCTATAAATAGGACCAGCCACCCACAGGGCAAGGGGATCGAGATGAACAATAGGAGAGGAAGAGAGAGAGTTTTTAGGGGGATCGAGACCAACGATAGAAGAGAGAGAGAGAGAGAGAGAGAGAGAGAGAGAAGGGTGACTGAACTCCTCCCAGCAGTTCGTTGCCCCAGCCAAGAACAGACCCTTGCGAGGCTGTTCTTCCTTGTATTGTTCCTCATCATCAGCCCAAGAGGCAATCCACCACACCACACAGTGGAGTAGGGTATTACACCACAACGATGGCCTGAACCAGTATAAACCATGTGTCTCTTGTGTTGTTCTTTCCATAGCTTAGATCTTAGCGAGGCGGAGGGGTGCAGGTAGGTAGGAGGCGAAATCTCCGTGCGCACCCCAGTGTTCGGACCTCAAGGGTCTACCGGAACCCAAAATCCGACATTTGGCGCGCCAGGTAGGGGTGCGGCGGAATTCGTCTTCCACCACCCCGTTCTCCTCCGACCATCGCGCCCATGTCTGACGCTCATCGGGCCCGCGCCGAGCGCCGGGCCGCTCTCGCTTCCCGCGTCGCCCAGACGGCTCCTGTCGGCGGGCGTCCTCGCCGTTCCCCGTCACCTGCCGTCAACGCCGCCATCGTCTCGGCGGGGGACGAGAAGCAAGCATCGTCTCGGCATCTGTCTGTGCGGCAAGACGGCCGCACCGCTACTCCCTAGCTCACCCTATCTGGTTCTTCATCCCGCGCACTCCGCGCATCCATGGAGGCTTGAGCTGCGCTCATCGCGGCAAACGAGCTCCTGCGCTACCATCCCGTCGACAACGTCTACGAAGAATGGCTCGACCGCGTCGCCGAGCTCGTCCGCGCCGCAGGGGGCTCTCCTGCGCCGTTCATTCCGCTGCACCGCACCCCGCCCCGCGCGGACGACGAGGCTCCGGCGGCGCCCTGGCCGCCTCCTCCTCAAGAAGGCGCCATGGCTCCAAGGCGCGTGGCCCCTGGGCGAAACCCGCTCCGTCAGGTGCCAACATGGCAAGAGCCGAGCTGCCAAGAAGTCCCTCGCCCGCAAGAAGCTGCCCGGGCGCTCCCTGCTCCAGCACGTCAAGACCCCGCGCCGCTCCCAGCTACAGCGCGTTGGGACATGCAATACCAAGCTCTCCGTCACCCAAGGCCTCCCGTGGCCACAGCAGGCTATCGTGCCTTCACCACCGAGCTACGCAGCGTCGCGTGGCCCGGCAAGTTCAAGCCAGACCTGCCTCCTCGTTACGACGGCACGGCTGACCCTGCGGAGTTCCTCCAGCTCTACGAGCTGGGCATCAAAGCTGCCAACGGAGACGAGAAGGTCATGGCGAACTGGTTTCCCATGGCGCTCAAGGATGGGGCCCACACCTGGCTCCTGAACCTGGCTCCAGGCATGATCTCCTCCTAGGACGAGATGCGCACCCGCTTCATCGCCAACTTCCAAGGTACTCGCGACCGGCCACCCGCCGTGAGCGACATGCGCCGCATCAAGCAACAACCCGGGGAGACCCTGCAGAAGTACATCCAGTGCTTCAACAACGCACGCCTCAAGATTCCCAAGGTGATTGAGGAGGCCATCATCTCAGCCTTCTCCAACAGCGTGCGCGATGTCAAGATGAAGGAGGAGCTGGCGATGCATGAAGACCTGTGCACTTCTTGGAGCTGTTCAACTTGGCAACCAAGTGCACCAGGGCTGAGGAAGGGCGTCTCTCCCTCCTTGAGCTGCCTGCCGCAGACCCAGAAGAGAAGAATCCCAAGGCCAAGGATGTGAAGCGCAAGGGGGCTGCCGTGCTCGCGGCAGAACCAGACACCAAGCGGGGCAGAGATCAGCTCGAACCTTCCAAGGGCAGTCGGTACTGTGTGTACCACGACCTCCACACCCACAACACCAACGAATGTCAAGAGCTCCGAGCCGTGCGAGAAGGAAGGATCGGCCGTCGCCCCGACCGCGGTGACCGAGGCTACGGTCGAGGAGGAGGAAGGAACGCAGGACGCTGGGAAGACCGTGGCCCGCGCCAAGGGTGGCGCGATCAACCTCGCGAGGGAGACTGGAGGGATCAGCCTCGCGAGGATCGCCCGCAAGGCAACGCAGGCCTCCCTCCGCTGCCGCCGCAGCCAAGGAGAAACGAGGACCGCCACCAGGACGAGGGGGCTGGGGGCTTCCAGGAGCCGCGCGCGATCGCCTGCATCCTAGGCGGGGCTCAAGCCCCAGCCTCTCAACGCATCTTCAAGCAGTTCGCCCGCGAAGTGAATGCGGCCCTCCCCAAGCTCGAAGCCGCGCGCCCTCTCAGGTGGTCAGCATGCGCCATCACGTTCAGCTCAGCAGATCAGCTCAAGTGTGTGGCTACAGCCGGAGTCCTCCCGATGCTTTGTTCCCCAATCATCAGTAACGTGGCGGGGCAGGGCTCAACGTCCTGTCTGTGGAAACATTCAACAATCTCCAAGTGCCCTACAGCCAGCTTCAGCCAACCAAGCCCTTCTCCGGAATCACCGACGGCTCCACAATCCCGATTGGGCAGGCCCGCCTCCCTGTCACCTTCGGGGCAAGTGACAACTACCGCACCGAGCTCATCAACTTCGAAGTCGCTCACATTCGCCTGCCGTACAACGCCATCCTTGGGTACCCGGCGCTGGCCAAGTTCATGGCCGCAACTCACCACCGCTACAACGTCCTCAAGATGCCAGGAAGTGGCGGAGTCATCATGGTGCCCTGTGAAGAGAAGGACGCGGTGTGTTCCCTGGAACGAGCCTTTCAGGCCGCGTCACTGGAAGACCCGGATCGCGGAAGCAGGAGGCTTCCCGAGACCGCCCCCAAGAAGAAGAAGACATCGTCCGGCCTGGCCCCTCAGGAGGCAGGCCCCTCTGGGCCCGTGCCTGCCCAGGGGGAACCTCCTTCCATCGCATAGGAAAGCGCGCCCGGCGCCCTCCTCAGGCAGGGCTCGGGGGCTCCCCCCTGGAGGGCCACCGACCTGGCTAGGGTCACGAGGGAGGCGCTTGGGCACCACATGGAGGCATGTTTCGAAGCACGTTTCCCTCAAGAAGGAGTAAGGCAAGGAGAGCCAGACCCTCAGGAGTTCATCAGCAAGGCCATTCAGGAGCTACAGGAGTGAAGAGTCATGAAAGGCGGCCGCCGCCTACCAGCAGTGGCTCCCCATCTAGGCGAGGATGGTGGGCTGCGCGTCTGCATCGACATACCAGGGCTCAACCGAGTCGCCTCTCTGGAGCGCCTCTGGCCCTCACGAGTGGGGCGCTGCGGAGGTCCACCCCACAGCTACGTTCGCATGCCTTACGGCTTGCCGAACGCGGCTGCCACGTACCAGCGCCTCATGAGGGGCATCATGGAGGCACGAGGGGCCAGGCGTTCCGCGGCCCTGGCGGAGATGGAGATGGTCCGCGAGGAGCCACCAGCGCCTCCGGAGCCTCCCGAGGCCCCTGGGCCTGGGGGCTCGTGAGGATCGGCTCCCGCAGCCCACCGAGTCCGCTACACCAACACCCCTTCGCCCTCAACGTGATCAGGTGACATCTTTCAAGTTTTCACTTCCAGCTTGGAGCGCCCCCCAGGGCTGCATTATTCCCAGGCCGCGTGGGTCCGTCCCTGCGGCGTGTATCCCTTTTATTTCATGTTGTTAGCTTACTTTGTTGGGGGCGCCCCTTGGGCTGCATCATCCCCAAGTCGCTCGGGTCAGACCCAGCGACATGTATCCCTTTTGCGTTTATTTCCGGTTATGCATTCAACCCACCATGCTTGATTATTTGATGCCGGTCCACGGCACCTCTTCTTCTCCATGCCGACCACTTGCACGTTAAAGGGGGGGTACCTGAGCATCGCGTCTCAGGGCTCTTACTGGCTCTCCATCCCTCACCCTCTGGCCTTGTCCACGGCATCGCGACCTGGCATACCAGCGACGGCTGAGACCAGCTCAAGGGCCGGGACCCGAGGACGTAGAGTGCCGACATCTAACCGAATTTGCAGGGACACATCACAAGATAAGGCCCAGTGCCAGGCGCAACCCGCCTAGAGGTAGGGCCCCGTGAGTCCCGCGCTGGCTCACGGGTGCCCAGATACACCTCGCCAGGCCCTACCGTGCCAGCCACGTGTCAGGGCGGGGCTGTACACGCCCCGGGGGCTCCTCCCGGAGGGGGCCCCCCTCCCACGTACCAGTGGAAGCACCATGCTCCGCGCTGGCTGACGACACTGCCGAGGAGCGGCTATGCCCGTACACATACAGAAGCGCTATGCTCCGCGCTGGTGATAAACAACTGAGGGTGGCCCCCGGGCCGCATCAACCTCAGGGAGCCCAGAGCTCAGTGTCTAGCCTCATCGTAACGCCTCCCCTCGGGAGTGCCGCGTGAGGGGGCTGGGCACGGGGGCTGCGCCTGGGTCACACCCAGACGCACGCCGCCCAGCCAGGTCCCCCCGGGCTTGGTTCGTCGCGCGCCTCTCCCCGAGCGGAGCCAAGGTATGAAGGCCGTTTGAGTGTCAAGGGGGACTCCTGAGCATCGCGACTCGGGAGCCTAACTGGTCATGTAGCCCCTCACTCCTTAGTTCCGAAAGGCTAACGGCAGTTGAGGTATGCGCGCGGCCGGGCTCTGCAGACGTAGAACGGTAGATCCACCCACATCACACCTCCCTACTTGCTGTTCATGTGTCAAGGGGGACTCCTGAGCATCGCGACTCAGGAGCCTAACTGGTCACGTAGCCCCTCACTCTTTAGTTCCGAAAGGCTAACGGCGGTTGAGGTATGCGCGCGGCCGGGCTCACCAGACGTAGAACGGTAGATCCACCCACATCACACCTCCCTACTTGCTGTTCGTGCGCCAAGGGGGACTCATGAGCATCGCGACTCAGGAGCCTAACTTGTCACGTAGCCCCTCACTCCTTGGCCCCGTCCTGGTTTCCGGTCGGGACTAACGCTGGGTGAGGTATGCGCGGGGCCGGGCTCTGCCGGCGTACAACATAAGCAAGTAGGAAGGAAAAGCGCAAATTTCAAGGAATTCAAAAGCAAATATTACAGTCCACACTGTTATCTCAATGCCAAACGCAAGTTTAAACGCCTCCCCGAGGCATGATACATGTGCAGGAATTGAAGGCAGGACAGGAGCCACAACGGAGTCACTTGTCGGCGGTGGAGCAGCGCGGAGTGGGTTCGCCATATGGAGCAGTGGGGTCGGCAGCGCCTTGCTTCGGCTTGGTGCTGAAGGTCCGGAACTTCCCCAGCAGAGCCTCCGCGCGACCCTTCACGGCCTCGGCAGCGGCAGCGGCACACTCGCCGCTTACTGGCTCTAGCAGGCTGTCGAGGTCGACGTCAGGATCGCGAAGGTAGATGTGGGTGAGGACCCGCGTCAGTGCTGCAGAAGACAAGACACGCGCCTCGGCCTCGGCCGTGGGGCCAAGGAGAAGGGCGACATATTCAAGAGCATGAACCAGGAAGGGAAGCAGCTTCGCAGGGCCGTCCTCGGCGCGAGCCAGCAGGCTCTCTAGGCCGCTGTCATAAAGCGTCCTCAGCGAGGAGCGAGCCTTCGCCTCCATCTCCATGAAGGCCACGCGGTCCTCGGCAAGAACCAGGGCCTTGTCGTCCAGCTCGGCCTTCCTCGCCCCCAACTCCTGCTCCAGCGCGCCTAGGCAGTCGCAGCGCTTCCTGAGCTTGACCTCCCTCTCCTTGACAGCCGCCTCGTGAGCCTTCACTCCTTCTTCCTGCTCTTGGAAAAGGCGGGCCTCTTTCGCGAGCTGGTCTCGCAGGCCTTGCAGCTCGTCCTCCAGCGCCTTGCAGCGACCACGGACGTCGACCACCTCCCCCAGGGCTGCGTCACGAGCAGCCTTCGCCTCAAGGACGGCCTGCTTCTCCTCGTCGCAAGCCGTCGAGGCCTGGACCAGCGCCGCCCGAATCGAAGCGTTGGAGCGAACCCATCCTGAAGCCAGCTCCAAGCGCCCGGCCACCAAGCGAGGGTCAGCGCCAAGAAGATCCTGCCGCAGCCGGTCCAGCTCAGCAGCAGCGCGATCCAGAACGGCAGAAGGAGTCGGAGAGACAGCAGCCAGTGGAGTAGGAGGAGAAGGCGGCAGCGCGGCCACAGCATCCTGAGGCGGAGTCTGCTGCGCCCCAACGGCTGTAGTGGCGGCAGCAGGCAAAGGCACCATGGGAGTCACTTGGGCCATGGGGGATGAGCTCGCCCCAGCCAGCTCAGCTAGGCCTCGCGAGGATGACCGGGCAGGAGAAGCCCGTGCGCCGTGGTCACCCTCCTTCGCGGGCATAGGCGCTGCTACGGATGGAACCTCGGGAGCTCCCTTCAACTTCTTTGCTGCGGGCGCCAGCCTATCCAAGAGATGCGGACGTCAAGCCTCAGAAGCAGAACAAGAAATAAAGACAAGAATCAAACGCTTACGGGTCGTCGCCAGTGAGCTCGAGTGGCCTCCGGCCAAATTTGAAGCCTGAAAGCCGGCTGGAAGGGTCAACCTCGGGGAGCTTGGAAGCGGAAGGTGCGTCTGCGTTCCGCCTCAGGGCCGGGGCAAGCCCGCGGGAGATCAGCCCGGTCCTGTGCTTCTTCGGGATCGGGGGCAAGCTCCCGCCATCCTGCTCATCATCATCCTCGTCGTCATCCTCATCGTCATCGCTCGGAGAGAGGCGGAGAACGCGGGACCTGTGCCGGGGGAGGGGAGCCCTCGACTCTCCGTCGGTCGCTTCGGAGTCAGGCCCTTTTTCCCGCTCCCCTCCTTCCTCCTCTTCGCTGGAGTCGTCGGAGGGCATGTCCACCGGTTCCTCAGGAGTTTCCATGGGCACGGGCCCATCCCCGTTGAAGACGGCCATGGACTCCACTACCTGCTCCCAGTCGTCGCGGAGGAACAAGGGCGTAGGAGCGCCCTCCAACCTCGCCACATCGCCCCCGACCAGAGATTGGAGGACCGCAGCCAGATCTCCGTCGGCCAAGGCCGCGGGGCTCGGATGGGGCCTCCACATCGGAAGTGAGTACTGCCGAAGCGGAGCCAGCTAGTGCTCCAGGAATTCCCTCAGCAGCGACGCGCCGGTCAGCTTCGCCGCCGCCATGTTGGCCGGCCTCAGATCCGCGTCCATCTTCTCCAACACCAGCTTCGCGCGGGGGTCCGCGAGCTCCGCTCGACCCCAATCGCTGGAGCTCGTGGGCTGCTCCGTGGGCAAGATCAGCCGAGGGTGGATGCGCCCAGCATCCGCCAAGACCCACTTGCTCCTGAAGCCCTCAATCCTTTTCCCAGGGTTCGAGATGGCAATGGCGCCACCGTACGCGATGAAGCTCGCGCACGCGGAAGCAGGACCGCGAGAGGTCCGGAGGTAGAAGTAGTGGCGCAGCAAGGCCACTGAGGGCTGCACCCCTACGTGAGCCTCGCAGTAATAGGCGAAGATTGCCAGGAGAAGGACGGAGTTGGGGTGGAGATGCAGAGCCTGTAGCTTATAATGGTGGAGGACAGAGAAGAAGAACTCGGAGAAGGGAGGCACCAGGCCAGCAGCAATGGCGCTTACGAAGAACGGATAGAAGGTGCTCCCTTGACCCTCGGGGGTGGCGGAGCCAGCCTTGAACACCTTCGCCCCGTCGTTGCCCCGCGCCGCCGCCATCCGGCGCAACCGGGCGAGGCTCGCCTCCGACACGTTCGGCGAGTCCAGGGCAAACGAGTACCAAGCTACGGCTGGGGGCTGACGAGGCGCCATGGCTTCCTAGGTCTCACGGTCGGAGTAGATCTGGAAATTTTGGAGGAAGGAAGGAGAGGCGCAAGAAAGGGGATCTGAGCAGCAACCGGAGAAAGCAAAAAGCAAAGCCTAGGCAGATGCCGCTCCTTTATCAATTCGCGCGGTTGCCAAGGCCACAGGCTGTTAGGGCCCGCGGCGCTTCGCTCTTGCCCTTCCGCCTCCCTGCACGGCCAAGTCCGGGCACGCCTTGGGCCCGGGGGCTACTGTCGGCGTTCTGGGAACGGGGGTCCCCAGACTTGCCTGCCTGCGGCCTGCGGCATGGCTCAAAGGGGGGCCCAGCACAGCCCATCTTCATCGACACAGACCCAAGACCCTCGCGAGGGGCCAAGCCTCACGGGGCGGACGACACGGAGCTTCCTCAGGCACGGCCTCATCAGGCTGGCTCGCGAGGAGGCGGAGAGATCAAGGCGGGGTACCTCCCGAGGTGCCCGTGACGCAAGCCATGACGACCAAAGGCGCCAGGCGGGTGCCAGCCCGCGCAGTGTCCTCCTTTCCTCTTTGGTGCAAAGGGGGCAAGCACAGCCACGGAGTACCGAGGCATCAGGAAAAGGTTGCCATTTCGGTGCAACCAGACCAAGAACAGGATGACTGCAAGACGGAGGTCATCGTGGAGCCCAAGACGGCGTCACCACCAGAGCTTTGTGCAGGCGAAGACTACTTTTGTCAGGATAGCTAGTACTAGTTGTCCCCCTTCAAATTAGCCCGCCATTGTTGGCTCCCTTCCCACTTGATATTTGGGAAGAGGACCAGGGCCTCTATAAATAGGACCAGCCACCCACAGGGCAAGGGGATCGAGATGAACAATAGGAGAGAAAGAGAGAGAGTTTTTAGGGGGATTGAGACCAACGATAGAAGAGAGAGAGAGAGAAGGGTGACTGAACTCCTCCCAGCAGTTCATCGCCCCAGCCAAGAACAGACCCTCGCGAGGCTGTTCTTCCTTGTATAGTTCCTCATCATCAGCCCAAGAGGCAATCCACCACACCTCACACTGGAGTAGGGTATTACACCACAACGGTGGCCCGAACCAGTATAAACCCTGTGTCTCTTGTGTTGTTCTTTCCATAGCTTAGATCTTAGCGAGGCGGAGGGGTGCAGGTAGGTAGGAGGTGAAATCTCCACACGCACCCCAGTGTTCGAACCTCAAGGTTGTGCCGGAACCCGAAATTCGACACTGGTCCTATTTATAGGCAATGGCCCTGGGCCTCTTCCCAAATATTGAGCGGGAAGGGCGCCAACAATTGGCCATTTTGAAGGGGAACATCTGGTACACTTATCCTGACTAAAGTTGGTCCTCGCCTGCACAAAGCTCTGGTGGTGACGCCGTCTTGGGCTCCACGATGACCTCCATCTTGCAGTCCTCCTAGTCTTGGTCTTGTTGCACCGAAATGGCAACCTTTGCCTGATGCCTCGGTACTCCGCGGCTACGCTTGCCCCCTTTGCACCAAAGGGGAAAGGAGGACACTGCGCGGGCTGGCGCCCGCCTGGCGCCCTTGGTCGTCATGGCTTGCGTCACGGGCACCCCGTGAGGTACCCCGCCTTGATCTCTCCGCCTCCTCGCGAGCCAGCCTGGTGAGGCTGTTCCTGAGGAAGCTCCGTGTCGTCCGCCCCGCGAGGCTTGGCCCCTCGCGAGGGTCTTGGGTCTGTGCTGATGAAGATGGGTCGTGCTGGGCCCCCCTTTGAGCCACACCGTAGGCCGCAGGCAGGCAAGTCTGGGGACCCCCGTTCCCAGAACGCCGACAGAAACCGTCGTGCGATAGCCCCACGGTGGGCGCCAACTGTCGTGGTTTTGTCACGGCAGATGTCCTCATGAAAGGACTTGGTCGTGGAGCCATCGCTACGGGTTAGCTTGAAGGGGTTAAAGCGGACAAGGCACGCAAGAGAGTTTTATACTAGTTCGGCCCCTTACGATGAAGGTAAAAGCCTATGTCTAGTTGTGATGGAATTGATGGGATTTCGATGACCAGGGAGCGAATACGCTTTGCCTAAGTCTCGAGTTGTTGTCTCCTTTCCTGAACCGCCGCCGGGTCGTCCCCTTATATACATTGGTTGGCGCCCGTCAGTTTATAGAGTCCCGAGGCCGGCTTATAAATGTATCCAGCTCGGTCTCCGCTTCTTTCTACCTGACAATGCAAGTTACATATTGATGCCGGTTTATAGCTAGAGGCCTTTACTCCGGTTCTGGGCCCTGGGCCTCTACATAATATCACCATCTATCTTTATGGGCTTCAAATACACTGGACTACTGATGAAGTTAACCTGGCCTCTCCTGGCCGGTTTACGCCCAGTAGTAATATCCCCAACAGGTGGCGTGATGGCGCGGCGGCGACACTGAGGCGGCAGGGCGGCGGGTGGCGGCGCCCGGTGGCGGAGACGGCGGAGCTCACTGGACGGCGACACGGCGAAGGCTCACGGCGGCGGGGTCGGTGAGGGAGACCGGGCGGCGAACGGAGGCGGCGGTTGCGGTCCCGGTTCGGCCCGGTTCGGCCCTAAGGCGGGCCGGATCTGGGCCCCGGGCGGCGGCGGCGATGTGGCGCGGTCTGATTGGTCGAGGGCGGCGGTGGACGCGTACGGACGTCCGGCGGCGCGAGGGTTGGATCTAGGGTTGGACTGCGTGAAAAATTTGGAGGGAGCACCTATTTATAGATAGGAGGAGGTAGGAGTGTCCAAATGAGGTGTATTTTTTACCCACACGATCGTGATCCAACGACGGAGCACATGGAAGTTGTTTAGATGGGTTGTTGGGACGTTTTGGAGGGGTGTTGGGCTGCAGCACAAGAGGCTTTTGCGGTTCCCCGGTTAACCGTTGGAGTATCAAACGGACTCCAAATGGAATGAAATTTGACAGGCGGTCTACCGGTGGTGTACCAAGGCCACTTGGCAAATCTCGGTCCATTCCGAGAACGTTTAACACCCGCTCATGAAAAGAGACAAGAGGGGTGCGCCGGTGCATGTAGGAGTGTCGGATTGCGAAACGGACAACGGGGAAAATGCTCAGATGCATGAGACGAGCACGTATGTAAATGAGATGCACATTATGCCATGATATGAAATGCATGACATGAACAAAATGCAAAACGAAGACAAAAACCCAACCACGAAGGGAATCTCATAACTTAAAGCCGAAAATGGCAAGAGTCGGAGTTACAAATATGGCAAGTTACATCCGGGGTGTTACAACACTCCACCACTACGAGAGGATTTCGTCCCGAGATCTAGGACTGAAAGAACTCCGGATATTCGGAACGAAGTTGGTCCTCGCATTCCCAGGTGGCTTCTCGGTCGGAATGGTGTGACCACTTCACTTTCAGGAATGTTGCGAGTATTACGCTCAGTTTCTTCAAGAATAGCAACGGGATGCTCATGATAAGACAGATCTTCTTGGAGATCAATCTCTTCGAAGTTGATGGTGTGCTCAGGAGTCTTGAAGCACTTGCGAAGCTGTGACACATGAAACACATCGTGCACGTTTGCGAAGTTCGATGGAAACTCAAGTTGATAGGCGAGGTCGCCTCTTTTGCTAGTGATCTTGAAAGGACCCACGTATCTAGGGGCAAGCTTCCCTTTGATACCGAAGCGACGAGTGCCTTTCATTGGAGATACGTGGAGGTAGACATGGTCTCCAATCTCAAAAGACAAATCACGGTGTTTACTACCATAGTAACTCCTCTGGCGTGATTGCGCGGCTTTGAGATTTTCATGGATGACTTTACACATTTCTTCAGCTTCTATGATTAATTCATTGCCAAGAAGTTGGCGTTCACCAGTCTCTGACCAATTGAGAGGAGTACGACACTTTCTGCCATAGAGAATTTCCAATGGGGCCTTACCCGAACTCGCTTGGAAGTTGTTGTTGTAGGAGAAGTTGGCATATGGAAGACAATCTTCCCATTTCATACCGAAGGAAATGACACAAGCCCTGAGCATATCTTCAAGGATTTGATTGACTCGCTCGACTTGGCCACTAGTTTGAGGATGGAAAGTTGTGCTGAATTGAATGTTGGTGCACATGGCCTTCTGAAAGGAGTCCCAGAACTTGGAGGTGAAAATGCTTCCATGATTTGAAGATATCAATTGCGGAATGTCGTGCAAAGAGACAATCCTGGAGGTGTATAGCTCTGTGAGCTGAGCTGTTGTGATAGATTCTTTGATTGGAAAGAAATGAGCCACTTTTGTAAGTTTATCGATGACAACGAAGATAGCATCATTTCCGCGCTTGGACTTGGGAAATCCAGTCACGAAGTCCATTCCAATATGGTAGAACATCCATTTTGGAATAGCAAGAGGTTGGAGGAGACCAGCTGGACGTTGGTGTTCTGCTTTCACCCTTCTGCATACATCACATTCATTCATGAATTGAGCAATTTCTCGCTTCATTCGAGTCCACCAATACGACTGCTTGAGGTCATGGTACATCTTCGTACCTCCAGGATGAATGGATAGAAGGGAATTGTGCACCTCATTCATAATGACTCTCCTTAGATCACCTTTAGGAACCACAATTCGATCCTCGAAGAATAGAGTGTCCTTGTCATCAATGCGATAGCACTTGTATTTGGGTTGGCTCTTGATAATCCCATGTTTCACCTTCTTCACCATGGAATCAAGAAGTTGTGCCTCGCGAATTTGATCTTCCAAAGTAGGAGAGACTTGGAGGTTGGCAAGAAAGCCTTGAGGAACAACTTGGAGATTCAGTTTGCGGAAAGCTTCACAAAGGTCCGGTTGGAAGGGCTTGAGAATTAAGCTGTTGCACTAAGCCTTCCTGCTCAAAGCATCTGCAATGACATTGGCCTTGCCTGGAGTATATTCAATACTCGGATTGTATTCTTGAATCATTTCGACCCAACGAGTCTGCCTGAGGTTGAGGTTGGGTTGAGTGAAGATGTACTTGAGGCTCTTATGATCTGTGAAGATGTCCACTTTCCTTCCCAACAAGAGATGTCTCCACGTTAATAATGCATGGACAACTGCCGCCAACTCAAGATCATGAGTGGGGTAGTTCCTTTCATTGGGCTTCAACTGACGAGAGGTATAGGCCACAACTTTCTTTTCCTGCATTAACACAGCACCGAGACCTTGTAAGGAGGCATCATAGAAAACTTTGAATGGTTTGGATTCATCAGGAGGAGTCAAGACAGGAGTTGTGACCAGCTTCTCTTTCAAGGTGTTGAAAGCTGTTGGGGAACGTAGTAATTTCAAAAATATTCCTACGCACACGCAAGATCATGGTGATGCATAGCAACGAGAGGGGAGAGTGTGTCCACGTACCCTCGTAGACCGAAAGCAAAAGCGTTAGCACAACGCGGTTGATGTAGACAAACGTCTTCACGATCCAACCGATCCACGTACCGAACGCATGGCACCTCCGAGTTCAGCACACGTTCAGCTCAATGACGTCCCACGAACTCCGATCCAGCAGAGCTTCACAGGAGAGTTCCGTCAGCACGACGGCGTGGTGACGGTGTTGATGTTCTATCGTCGCAGGGCTTCGCCTAAGCACCGCTACGATATGACTGAGGTGGAATATGGTGGAGGGGGGCACCGCACACGTCTGGGAGAGATCAACTGATCAACTTGTTTCTAGAGGTGCCCCCTGCCCCTATATATAAAAGAGCAAGGGGGAGGCCGGCCGGCCCTCTACGGGCGCGCCAGGAGGAGGAGTCCTCCTCCTAGTAGGAGTAGGACTCCCCTTTCCTACTCCTACTAGGAGGAGGAAAGGAAGGAGGAGAAGGAGAAGGAAGGAGAAGGAGGAGAAGGAGGAAAGGGGGTCCGGCCCCCTAGTCCAATTCGGTTTGGGCTAGGGGGGCGTGCGCCCTGCCTCCTCTCTTCCACCACTTGGCCCATGAGGCCCATTACTTCTTCCTCGTATTCCCATAACTCCCCGGTACCCCCGAAAATACCCGAATCACTCGGAACCTTTCCGATGTCCGAATATAGTCGTCCAATATATCGATCTTTACGTCTCGACCATTTCGAGACTCCTCATCATGTCCCCGATCTCATACCGGACTCCGAACTACCTTCGGTACATCAAATCACATAAACTCATAATACAATCGTCACCGAAACTTTAAGCGTGCGGACCCTACGGGTTCGAGAACTATGTAGACAAGACCGAGACATGTCTCCGGTCAATAACCAATAGTGGAACCTGGATGCTCATATTGGCTCCCACATATTCTACGAAGATCTTTATCGGTCAGACCGCATAACAACATACGTTGTTCCCTTTGTCATCGGTATGTTACTTGCCCGAGATTCGATCGTCGGTATCTCAATACCTAGTTCAATCTCGTTACCGGCAAGTCTCTTTACTCGTTCCATAATACATCATCCCACAACTAACTTATTAGCTGCAATGCTTGCAAGGCTTAAGTGATGTGCATTACCGAGAGGGCCCAGAGATACCTCTCCGACAATCGGAGTGACAAATCCTAATCTCGAAATACGCCAACCCAACAAGTACCTTCGGAGACACCTGTAGAGCACCTTTATAATCACCCAGTTACGTTGTGACGTTTGGTAGCACACAAAGTGTTCTTCCGGTAAACGGGAGTTGCATAATCTCATAGTCATAGGAACATGTATAAGTTATAAAGAAAGCAATAGCAACAAACTAAATGATCAAGTGCTAAGCTAATGGAATGGGTCAAGTCAATCACATCATTCTCCTAATGATGTGATCCCGTTAATCAAATGACAACTCATGTCTATGGCTAGGAAACATAACCATCTTCGATTAACGAGCTAGTCAAGTAGAGGCATAATAGTGACACTTTGTTTGTCTATGTATTCACACAAGTATTACGTTTCTGGTTAATACAATTCTAGCATGAATAATAAACATTTATCATGATATAAGGAAATAAATAATAACTTTATTATTGCCTCTAGGGCATATTTCCTTCAGTCTCCCACTTGCACTAGAGTCAATAATCTAGATTACACACTAATGATTCTAACACCCATGGAGCCTTGGTGCTGATCATGTTTTGCTCGTGGAAGAGGCTTAGTCAATGGGTCTGCTACATTCAGATCCGTATGTATCTTGCAAATCTCTATGTCTCCCACCTGGACTAGATCCCGGATGGAATTGCAGCGTCTCTTGATGTGCTTGGTTCTCTTGTGAAATCTGGATTCCTTTGCCAAGGCAATTGCACCAGTATTGTCACAAAAGATTTTCATTGGACCCGATGCATTAGGTATGACACCTAGATCGGATATGAACTCCTTCATCCAGACTCCTTCATTTGCTGCTTCCGAAGCAGCTATGTACTCCGCTTCACATGTAGATCCCGCCACGACGCTTTGTTTAGAACTGCACCAACTAACAGCTCCACCGTTCAATATAAACACGTATCCGGTTTGCGATTTAGAATCGTCCGAATCAGTGTCAAAGCTTGCATCAACGTAACCATTTATGATGAGCTCTTTGTCAACTCCATATATGAGAAACATATCCTTAGTCCTTTTCAGGTACTTCAGGATGTTCTTGATCGATGTCCAGTGATCCACTCCAGGATTACCTTGGTACCTCCCTGCTAGACTTATAGCAAGGCACACATCAGGTCTGGTACACAGCATTGCATACATGATAGAGCCTATGGCTGAAGCATAGGCAACATCTTTCATTTTCTCTCTATCTTCTGCGGTGGTCGAACATTGAGTCTTACTCAACTTCACACCTTGTAACACAAGCAAGAACCCTTTCTTTGCCTGATCCATTTTGAACTTCTTCAAAACTTTGTCAAGGTATGTGCTTTGTGAAAGTCCAATTAAGCGTCTTGATCTATATCTATAGATCTTAATGCCCAATATGTAAGCAGCTTCACCGAGGTCTTTCTTTGAAAAACTCCTTTCAAACACTCCTTTATGCTTTGCAGAATAATTCTACATTATTTACGATCAACAATATGTCATACACATATACTTATCATAAATACTGTAGTGCTCCCACTCACTTTCTTGTAAATACAGGCTTCACCGCAAGTCTGTATAAAACTATATGCTTTGATCAACTTATCAAAGCGTATATTCCAACTCCGAGATGCTTGCACCAGTCCATAGATGGATCGCTGGAGCTTGCATATTTTTGTTAGTACCTTTAGGATCGACAAAACCTTCTGGTTGCATCATATACAACTCTTCTTTAATAAATCCTATTAAGGAGTGCAGTTTTGTTTATCCATTTGCCAGATTTCATAAAATGCGGCAATGCTAACATGATTCAGACAGACTTAAGCATAGATACGAGTGAGAAATTCTCATCATGGTCAACACCTTGAACTTGTCGAAAACCTTTTTGCGACAATTCTAGCTTTGTAGATAGTAACACTACTATCAGCGTCCGTCTTCCTCTTGAAGATCCATTTAATCTCAATGGCTCGCCGATCTTTGGGCAAGTCAATCAAAGTCCATACTTTGTTCTTATACATGGATCTCATCTCAGATTTCATGGCCTCAAGCCATTTCGCGGAATCTGGGCTCATCATCGCTTCCTCATAGTTCGTAGGTTCGTCATGGTCAAGTAACATGACCTCCAGAACAGGATTACCGTACCACTCTGGTGCGGATCTCACTCTGGTTTACCTACGAGGTTTGGTAGTAACTTGATCTGAAGTTTCATGATCATTATCATTAGCTTCCTCACTAATTGGTGTAGGTGTCACAGAAACCAGTTTCTGTGATGTACTAATTTCCAATAAGGGAGCAGGTACAGTTACCTCATCAAGTTCTACATTCCTCCCACTCACTTCTTTCGAGAGAAACTCCTTCTCTAGAAAGGATCCATTCTTAGCAACGAAATTCTTGCCTTCGGATCTGTGATAGAAGGTGTACCCAACAGTTTCTTTTGGGTATCCTATGAAGACACATTTCTCCGATTTGGGTTCGAGCTTATCAGGTTGAAGCTTTTTCACATAAGCATCGCAGCCCCAAACTTTCAGAAACGACAACTTTGGTTTCTTGCCAAACCACTGTTCATAAGGCGTCGTCTCAACGGATTTCGATGGTGCCCTATTTAACGTGAATGCAGTCGTCTCTAAAGCATAACCCCAAAACGATAGCGGTAAATCTGTAAGAGGCATCATAGATCGCACCATATCTAGTAAAGTACGATTACGACGTTCGGACACACCATTACGCTGTGGTGTTCCAGGTGGCGTGAGTTGCGAAACTATTCCGCATTGTTTCAAATGTAGACCAAACTCGTAACTCAAATATTCTCCTCCACGATCAGATCGTAGAAACTTTATTTTCTTGTTACGATGATTTTCAACTTCACTCTGAAATTCTTTGAACTTTTCAAATGTTTCAGACTTATGTTTCATCAAGTAGATATACCCATATCTGCTTAAATCATCTGTGAAGGTCAGAAAATAACGATACCCGCCGCGAGCCCCAACATTCATCGGACTGCATACATCAGTATGTATTATTTCCAATAAGTCAGTTGCTTGCTCCATTGTTCCGGAGAACGGAGTCTTAGTCATCTTGCCCATGAGGCACGGTTCGCAAGCATCAACTGATTCATAATCAAGTGATTCCAAAAGCCCATCAGTATGGATTTTCGTCATGCGCTTTACACCAATATGACCTAAACGGCAGTGCCACAAATAAGTTGCACTATCATTATTAACTTTGCATCTTTTGGCTTCAATATTATGAGAAAGTGTATCACCACAATTGAGATCCAACAAACCATTTTCATTGGGTGTATGACCATAGAAGGTTTTATTCATGTAAACAGAACAACAATTTATTCTCTTGCTTAAATGAATAACCGTGTTGCAATAAACATGATCAAATCATATTCATGCTCAACGCAAACACCAAATAACACTTATTTAGGTTCAACACTAATCCCGAAAGTATAGGGAGTGTGCGATGATGATCATATCAATCTTGGAACCACTTCCAACACACATCGTCACTTCACCCTTAACTAGTCTCTATTCATTCTGCAACTCCCGTTTCAAGTTACTACTCTTAGCAACTGAACCAGTATCAAATACCGAGGGGTTGCTACGAACACTAATAAAATACACATCAATAATCTGTATATCAAATATACCTTTGTTCACTTTGCCATCCTTCTTATCCGCCAAATACTTGGGGCAGTTCCGCTTCCAGTGACCAGTCCCTTTGCAGTAGAAGCACTTATTCTTAGGCTTAGGACCAGACTTGGGCTTCTTCACTTGAGCAGCAACTTGCTTGCCGTTCTTCTTGAAGTTCCCTTTCTTTCCCTTTGCCCTTTTCTTGAAACTAGTGGTCTTGTTAATCATCAACACTTGATGCTCTTTCTTGATTTCTACCTTCATCGATTTCATCATCATGAAAAGCTCGGGAATCATTTTCATCATCCCTTGCATACTATAGTTCATCACGAAGTTCTACTAACTTGGTGATGGTGACTAGAGAATTCTGTCAATCACTATTTTATCTGGAAGATTTAACTCCCACTTGATTCAAGCGATTGTAGTACCCAGACAATCTGAACACATGCTCAGTGCTTGAGCTATTCTCCTCCATCTTTTAGCTATAGAACTTGTTGGAGACTTCATATCTCTCAACTCGGGTATTTGCTTGAAATATTAACTTCAACTCCTGGAACATCCATATGATCCATGACGTTCGAAACGTCTTTGAAGTCCCGATTCTAAGATGTTAAGCATGGTGCACTAAACTATCAAGTAGTCATCATATTGAGCTAGCCAAACGTTCATGACGTCTGCATCTGCTCCTGCAATAGGTCTGTCACCTAGCGGTGCATTAAGGACATAATTCTTCTGTGCAGCAATGAGGGTAAACCTCAGATCACGGATCCAATCCTCATCATTGCTACTAACATCTTTCAACTTAGTTTTCTCTAGGAACATATCAAAAATAAAACAGGGGAGCTAAACGCGAGCTATTGATCTACAACATAGATATGCTAATACTACCAGGTACTAAGTTCATGATAAATTTAAGTTCAATTAATCATATTACTTAAGAACTCCCACTTAGAAAGACATCCCTCTAATCTTCTAAGTGATCACGTGATCCAAATCAACTAAACCATAACCGATCATCACGTGAAATGGAGTAGCTTTCAATGGTGAACATCAATATGTTGATCATATCTACTATATGATTCACGCTCGACCTTTCGGTCTCAGTGTTCCGAGGCCATATCTGCATATGCTAGGCTCGTCAAGTTTAACCTGAGTATTCTGCGTGTGCAAAACTGGCTTGCACCCGTTGTAGATGGACGTAGAGCTTATCACACCCGACCATCACGTGGTGTCTGGGCACGACGAACTTTGGCAACGGTGCATACTTAGGGAGAACACTTTTATCTTGAAAGTTAGTGAGAGATCATCTTATAATGCTACCGTCAATCAAAGCAAGATAAGATGCATAAAAGATAAACATCACATGCAATCAATATAAGTGATATGATATGGCCATCATCATCTTGTGCTTGTGATCTCCATCTCCGAAGCACCGTCATGATCACCATCGTCACCGGCGCGACACCTGATCACCATCGTAGCATCGTTGTCGTCACGCCAATCTTATGCTTCCACGACTACCGCTACCGCTTAGTGATAAAGTAAAGCATTACAGTGCAATTGCATTGCATACAATAAAGCAACAACCATATGGCTCCTACCAGTTGCTGATAACTCGGTTACTAAACATGATCATCTCATACAATAAAATTTAGCATCATGTCTTGACCATATCACATCACAACATGCCCTGCAAAAACAAGTTAGACGTCCTCTACTTTGTTGTTGCAAGTTTTACGTGGCTGCTACGGGCTGAGCAAGAACCGTTCTTACCTATGCATCGAAAACCACAACGATACTTTGTCAAGTTGGTGTTGTTTTAACCTTCGCAAGGATCGGGCGTACCCACACTCGATTCAACTAAAGTTGGAGAAACTGACACCCGCTAGTCACCTGTGTGCATAGCATGGCGGTAAAACCAGTCTCGTGTAAGCGTACGCGTAATGTCGGTCCGGGCCGCTTCATCCAACAATACCGCCGAACCAAAGTGTGACATGCTGGTAAGCAGTATGACTTATATCGCCCACAACTCACTTGGGTTCTACTCGTGCATATAACATCAACGCATAAAACGTAGGCTCGGATGCCACTGTTGGGGAACGTAGTAATTTCAAAAATATTCCTACGCACACGCAAGATCATGGTGATGCATAGCAACGAGAGGGGAGAGTGTTGTCCACGTACCCTCGTAGACCGAAAGCGGAAGCGTTAGCACAACGCGGTTGATGTAGTCGAACGTCTTCACGATCCGACCGATCCAAGTACCGGACGCACGGCACCTCCGAGTTCAGCACACGTTCAGCTCGATGACGTCCCGCGAACTCCGATCCAACAGAGCTTCACGAGGGAGTTCCGTCAGCACGACGGCGTGGTGACAGTGATGATGTTGCTATCGACGCAGGGCTTCGCCTAAGCACCGCTACGATATGACCGAGGTGGAATATGGTGGAGGGGGCACCGCACACGGCTGGGAGAGATCAACTGATCAACTTGTTTCTAGAGGTGCCCCCTGCCCCTGTATATAAAGGAGCAAGGGGGGAGGCCGGCCGGCCCTCTATGGGCGTGCCAGGAGGAGGAGTCCTCCTCCTAGTAGGAGTAGGACTCCCCTTTCCTACTCCTACTAGGAGGAGGAAAGGAAGGAGGAGAAGGAGAAGGAAGGAGAAGGAGGAGAAGGAGGAAAGGGGGGCCGGCCCCCTAGTCCAATTCGGTTTGGGCTAGGGGGGCCGCGCGCCCTGCCTCCTCTCTTCCACCACTTGGCCCATGAGGCCCATTACTTCTTCCTTGTATTCCCGTAACTCCCCGGTACCCCCGAAAATACCCGAATCACTCGGAACCTTTCCGATGTCCGAATATAGTCATCCAATATATCGATCTTTATGTCTCGACCATTTCGAGACTCCTCGTCATGTCCCTGATCTCATCCGGGACTCCGAACTACGTTCGGTACATCAAATCACATAAATTCATAATATAATTGTCACCGAAACTTTAAACGTGCGGACCCTACGGGTTCGAGAACTATGTAGGCATGACCGAGACATGTCTCCGGTCAATAACCAATAGCGGAACCTGGATGCTCATATTGGCTCCCACATATTCTACGAAGATCTTTATCAGTCAGACCGCATAACAACATACGTTGTTCCCTTTGGCATCGGTATGTTACTTGCCCGAGATTCGATCGTCGGTATATCAATACCTAGTTCAATCTCGTTACCGGCAAGTCTCTTTACTCGTTCCGTAATACATCATCCTGCAACTAACTTATTATTTGGAATGCTTGCAAGGCTTAAGTGATGTGCATTACCGAGAGGGCCCAGAGATACCTCTCCGACAATCGGAGTGACAAATCCTAATCTCGGAATACGCCAACCCAACAAGTACCTTCAGAGACACCTGTAGAACACCTTTATAATCACCCAGTTACGTTGTGACGTTTGGTAGCACACAAAGTGTTCTTCCGGTAAACGAGAGTTGCATAATCTCATAGTCATAGGAACATGCATAAGTTATGAAGAAAGCAATAGCAACAAACTAAACGATCAAGCGCTAAGCTAATGGAATGGGTCAAGTCAATCACATCATTCTCCTAATGATGTGATCCCGTTAATCAAATGACAACTCATGTCTATGGCTAGGAAACATAACCATCTTCGATTAACGAGCTAGTCAAGTAGAGGCATACTAGTGACACTCTGTTTGTCTATGTATTCACACATGTATTATGTTTCCGGTTAATACAATTCTAGCATGAATAATAAACATTTATCATGATATAAGGAAATAAATAATAACTTTATTATTGCCTCTAGGGCATATTTCCTTCAAAAGCAACGTCACATTCAGGCATCCAGACATACTTGACATGCTTCTGGAGGAGGTTGGAAAGAGGCTTTGCAATCTTAGAGAATTTCTCAGCGAATCTTCGACAATAGCTTGCAAGCCCAAGAAAACTGCGGAGCTGCTTGACATTCTGAGGAGGCTCCCAATTCACAATTGCAGAAACCTTCTCGGGATTAACAGCGATGCCCTTGGCGGAGATGATATGACCAAGGTAGAGGACCTCATCAAGCCAAAACTCACACTTTGAAAACTTCGCATAGAATTGATGCTCTCTGAGTCTGTCGAGTACCAATCTCAAATGCTTGGCATGATCCTCCTTATTCTTGGAAAGACCAAGATATCATCGAGATATACCAGGACGAAATCATTTGTGTAAGGGTTGAAGATGAAGTTCATCATGTGAGAGAACGTTGGAGGAGCATTGACAAGGCCGAAAGACATGACAGTATATTCATAAGAACCATAGCTTGTTCTGAATGCTGTCTTGGGGATATCTTGTTCACGAATGCGAATCTGATGATAACCCATACGGAGGTCAAGCTTGGAGAATACTTGAGCACCCTTAAGTTGCTCGAAAAGCTCATTGATGTTGGGAAGTGGATACTTGTTCTTTATTGTCTTCTTGTTCAATGGACGGTAGTCGACACAAAGTCGTTCCGTTCCATCCTTCTTCTTGACAAAAAGGACACCACAACCCCATGGAGATGAACTCGGTCTGATCAGACCCATGCACTCTTGTTCATCGAATTGTTTCTTCAAGTCCTCTGGTCCAAGCTTGTAAGGACGTTTGCAAACAGGTTCTGTGCCAGGCTCAAGATCGATAACGAATTCGACTGGACGGTGAGGAGGCATTCCTGGAAGCTCTTCTGGAAAGACGTCTTGATATTCACAAACGACTGGAATCTGAGAGATGGCATTCAACTCGCCCTTCTCATTGAGAGAAAATAGTCGAATGGTATCATCCCGAGCGGCATAGATGATCACATCCTCAGAAGAGTGTGCCAATTGAATCTGCCTGGCAGCACAATCAAGCTGAGCCTTGTGCTTAGAAAGCTAGTCCATGCCAAGAATTAGTTCAATATCCGAGTCACCAAGAACAATTGGAGAAGACAAAAACTTATAGTCGCCCATCTCGGTAGACACATCCGGGACGCAATTATTAGATGTCATTTGCTTACCCGGGGGGGACAATCTTCAACAGGAAATGAATCTTCTCGGTCACAAACTCATGCTTGGCAACAAAAGATCTTGGAATGAAAGAAAGCGATGCACCAGTATCAAATAATACTTTTGCAGGAAAGGAGTTAACTGGAAGGTTACCCATGATCACTTCTGAACAATCCTCTGCCTGAGCTGCGTTCATCATGTTCACCTTAGCATGCTTGGGATTATGCTTGACCACTGCATTGCTGGAAGATCTCACAGGAGGAGGAGGCGGAAGGCGCCTTTGGTTGAAGCATTTGTTTGCATAGTGCACTTTCTGCTGACACTTGTTGCAAGTAACCTCTGAGAGCGGCCGATGATAAGGAGCACTTGACCTTGGAGTATGAGACTGAGCTTTGTTCTGATAGCATGGGTTGGGTGGGTGGGAAGATCCATTGCCACCTTTTCTCTTCTGTTGGTAGGGCTGATGAAACGAAGGAGGAGGAGGCAACCAGAACTTCTGTTGCTTAGCTGCCACTTGTGATGATTGAACTACATCCCTGACTCTCTTCTTAGATGCCTCACACTTGAGCTGAGCAGCTTCTTGCTTTAGTGCCATGTTGTAGAATTCATCAAACTTAGTCGGCTCAAGAAGCACGAGAGCTAATTGTAGATCTTCTCTGAGGCCACCTCTGAATTGATAAATCATACTCTTTTCATCAGGGACGTCTTGTTTAGCGAAGCGAGCAAGTTTCTAAAACTGGATATTGTATTGATACACGAACGTGCTGCCTTCCTTGAGATTGCGGAACTCCTCACGCTTGCTCTCAGCAACACTTTGTGGGATGTGATGAGCTTCGAAGTCTCGATAGAAATCATCCTAGGTAATCACACGACCTCCTTTGGAATCTCTGTATTGTTGATACCACTCAGTAGCTTGATCCTTGAGTTGAAACGAAGCAAACTTGACAAAGTCCTCAGGTCTGACATTGCTACATTCAAAATGTTTGCAGATGTCTACGAGCCAATCGTCGGCATCTGTGGCCTCAACACAGTTGCTGAAGGACTTCGGCTGGTTGTGAGGAACTGGTTGAGGGTAGCAAACTGAGGCTGATTGTTGCCTTGACCTTGATTTCCTTGGTTGCCTTGCCTTTGGTTGCGCTCTTGCAAGAGTTGCATAAGCATTTGAGTGTTGGCGTTGGTGGCTGCCATGACAGCTTGCCATGCCTCCAGAGGTGGAGGTGGTGGCGGATTCTGACGCGTTGGAGGAGCCATCCTGGAGAGGTTGACATCCGTTAGCATCTTTAAAGACATATATTCAAGCTGAATCAATGGATCGAAATTGCAACATATAGTCTTAACATTCGAACAAGGATGAACGAATGAATTCCAAAGTAAATCATCACACATCCATAAGTTGAGAAGCCACTTAGATAAAGTTAGATGAATAAAGCAACAAGGTACATATATGAACAAATAAGTGGTAAGGATTACCCAATCACAAACCAAATATCTGCGGGAAGAAATACTAGAGCTACTTGAATTCCCACCTATAAAACTCCCGAAACTTTCTGGTTATGCAATCAGGTGTTGGGGATACAGGGGAAACATAATATCTCACCCAAAACTAACAAATCCTACATCCAGTTGTATCCATCCTTCAACACATAACCAAGAAACCTTCGGAAATCATGTACCACAACCTTCGAAAAGCATCCGTTATACGAGTTATGGCAATACTCCCAAACTCCCGCCCCAGTAATGGGTGGCGTCGAGGTTATCTCACCAACAACTGCATAAAAGAGATTTTCGATGTCGGCGAACTCAGGTATTACAGAACTGCAACGATAAAATTGTGACGACAACACCTCGGAGCTCAACTCCTCGGGACACTGCCACAACCCCTAAATGTCAGGAGGCACCAAGAACAATGTTCTCGTCACAAAACCATCGGAACGATTCCAAGATACCCGCGTGATCCTAAAAAAATTCGTGAAATTTAAGGAGAGAAGAGTCAAAACTTCTACGTCAGGAGGCCTCACCAGAGCGACGAAGGGACTGAGGAGTAAAAAGAATCCTACTCTCTGATATATATAATCCTAATACTCAAAACATTTTGTTCTAGACGCAACAACGTCAGCGATTCGATCAGGCAGGGGGCTCCTAAGTCGGGGAAGGCTCTGATTACCAACTTGTAACACCCACAATGCGGCTATATCTCCCACGTGTCGGGGCACGAGTTAGAGGCATAGCCACATGGTAGGCATGTCGCAAGAGGGGTAATCTTTACACATCCCATGTACTTAATAAGAAAGGGATAAAGAGTCGGCTTACAATCGCCACTTCACACAATACATAAATAATCCATACATCATTCAAGGTACAAACAAAGGTCTGACTACGGAACCAAAACAAAGAAAGACAACCCCAAATGCTAGATCCCCGATCGTCCCAACTGGGCTCCACTACTGATCATCAGGAACGGAAACATAATAGTGACCCAAGTCTTCATCGAACTCCCACTTGAGTTCGGTAGCATCACCTGCACTCGTATCCTCGGCACCTGAAACTGTTTGGAAGTATCTGTGAGTCACAAGGACTCAGCAATCTCACACCCGCGAGATCAAGACTATTTAAGCTTAAGGGTAGGAAAGGGTAGTGAGGTGGAGCTGCAGCAAGCACTAGCTTATATGGTGGCTAACATACACAAAAGGGAGCGAGAAGAGAAGCAACGCACGGTCGAGAAACTATAAGTGATCAGGAAGTGATCCTGAAACTACTTACGTTCAAGCATAACACAAGACTGTGTTCTCTTCCCGGACTCCGCCGAAAAGAGACCATCACGGCTACACACGCGGTTGATTCGTTTTAATTAAGTTAGGTGTCAAGTTTTCTACAACCGGATATTAACAAATTCCCATCTGCCACATAACCTTGGGCATGACTCTTGAAAGTTTATACCCTGCAGGGGTGTCCCAACTTAGCCCATCACAAGCTCTCACGGTCAACGAAGGATATTCCTTCTCCCGGGAAGACCCGATCAGTCTTGGAATCCCGGTTACAAGACATTTCGACAATGGTAAAACAAGACCACCAAAGCCTCCCGATGTGCCGACAAATCCCGATAGGAGCTGCACATATCTCGTTCTCAGGGCACAGCGGACGAACACTACGTACAACTAAAACCAACCCTCAAGTTTCCCCGAGGTGGCACTGCAAGTGGCTCTGTTTTGGACCAACACTAAGAGGAGCACTGCCCCGGGGGTTTAAAATAAAAATGACCCTTGATTCCGCGGAACCCAAGGGAAAAGGCTTAGGTGGCAAATGGTAAAACCAAGGTTGGGCCTTGCTGGAGGATTTTTATTCAAAGTGAACTGTCAAGGGGTTCCCAATACACCCAACCGCGTAAGGAACACAAAATCAAGGAACATAACATCGGTATGACGGAAACTAAGGCGGCAAGAGTGGAACAAAACATCAGGCATAAGGCCGAGCCTTCCACCCTTTACCAATTATATAGATGCATTAAAGTAAATAAGAGATAATAATGATATCCCAACAATATCCATGTTCCAACAAGGAACAAACTTCATCTTCACCTGCAACTAGCAACGCTATAGGAGGGGCTGAGCAAAAGCGGTAACATAGCCAAACGACGGTTTGCTAGGAAAGGTGGGTTAGAGGCTTGAAATGGCAATATGGGAGGCATGATATAGCAAGTGGTAGGTAGTGCGGCATAGCAATAGAGCGAACAACTAGCAAGCAAAGATAGAAGTGATTTCGAGGGTATGGTCATCTTGCCTGCAAAGTTCTCAGAGTTGTCGAAAGCTTGATCCTTGTAAGCGTACTCAACAGGTTCCTCGGTCACGTACTCGTCTCCCGGCTCTACCCAAAGCAAGAACACAATAGAAGGACCAACAATCAATCACAGTGCAATGCACAAGCAACATGATGCAAAATATGGCATGATATGCGAGATGTGATATGCAATGCATATGCGTGCTCCGGAAGGAAAAGAAAGATCAAGGCATCAACTTGGCAAACGAAGTATGCCGCTGGAAAGATGAGATGATTTCGGTTGAAATCGATATAAAGATCACCAGAAACGGATGCACGGTTTGCAAATGGCAAGCAAAACAAGAATGACACAATTTTGCGATTAACAGCACGATGCCATCTAGAATGCAACAAGAAACTAAGTTACTGCACCCCAACATAACAACAAAGTATATGGAAGTGATGTACACAAGATGCTTGACAAAACATGTACACTGAGCTATGGCTAAATCACACAAGAGCAGGTTCAAACAAGCATGGAAAAAAGTGCAAAAGATATCAGCTTCACAGACTTAGTGAAAATACTAACATGGCATAAACAGCATCAGAAAGCAATGTTTAGAGCTAGAAAACAACATGCTACAGGAACATATCATAACAAACAAAGGCATGGAATGAACCTAATAAATGCATAGATCAAAAGTCCCTTACTAAACATGAGCCAAAAAGGCACATAAGATATGATGGCACCCATGTAAACATAGCAAGTTTTATTAACAGTTTCAGACTTAGCAGAAAAACAGAGCATGGCATAAACAGAAATATGATGGCAACTTTGCAAGCTCAAATCACTCACCACAGAGCATTGCATGACAAGATAAGCATACTAACAACAAGAATACATGTTCATGAAGATAACCATGGCAAGATCAAGTTCATAGCATGCATGGATCACTAGCAACAACCATGGCAATATTGATTAACATGTTAACATTCTGCCAGGAACATTTTATAGCAAAAGTAGAGAAAGAACAAGACATGCTAGAGCACTCCATAATTGCAAACAGGGGCATGGATGGATAGAGCGTAACCACATGTTCAAAACACCTTTACTGAAGTATCTCAAAACAAGCATGGATATCACTGTAGCATCAAGTTTACATGGCATCAAAATAACAGCAGGAAAGGACTTAGCAAAATCCTAAGTCCCTGGAAATAGCAACATTGCGAAGGCTACTTTGCATGCTTGTGCTAGTCACCACATTGATCACAAAACTGCAAGACAAACTCCACCGTAAATATGGCATGACATAGTTCAAAACACATGTAGAGCTCATGCCCATATGAAGCACACATCAAATGTGACAAAAATGACAAATCACCATGATATGATAAGTAACAGTAGTAAAAATTTTATAGCACTCTTGCATCAATTATTAGATCATCAGGATGAACTCAAACAAGCATGCCACAATGGAATGAAATGAAGAGCATCTCACAATGAACATTTTGATAAATCATATGCACGATTTGGAGCTACGGTCATCGAGATATGATGCAAAGAAGGAGGCATAAAAATATTAGGGACTTGGGGGAATTTCGGGGTCAACCTCAACCGAAACTGGATCTAGGGTTTGCACGGATCCCGAGGTTCGCCGGAGATGTCGCCGAAGGAGCGATCGGAGTGGAAGAAGATGACCGAAGAAGCGGGGGAGGGCGGATCCGGCCGGCTCCTCACCGGATCTGCCCGGCAGGGAGGCCGGCGACGAGGCCAGGCACAGGCGGCGGCGCCGATCCTGCTCCGCGGTGGGCCGAGGCGGCCCAGTCGAAGATGACGGTGGCGGGTGGCGTGACGGCGCGGCGACGACACTGAGGCGGCAGGGCGGCGGGTGGCGGCGCCCGGTGGCAGAGACGGCAACGCGGCGAAGGCTTGCGGCAGTGGGGTCGGTGAGGGAGACTGGGCGGCGAAGGGAGGCGGCGGTTGCGGTCCCGGCGAGGCCCGGTTCGGCCACGGGGCGGGCCGGATCTGGGCCCCGGGCGACGGCAGCGATGTGCGTGCGGTGGAGGTGAGATGGCGCGGTCTGATTGGTCGAGGGCGGCGGCGGACGCGTCCGGATGTCCGGCGGCGCGAGGGTTGGATCTAGGGTTGGACTGCGTGAAAATTTTGGAGGGAGCACCTATTTATAGATAGGAGGAGGTAGGAGTGTCCAAATGAGGTGTAGTTTTTGCCCACACGATCGTGATCCGACGACGGAGGACATGGAAGTGGTTTAGATGGGTTGTTGGGACGTTTTGGAGGGGTGTTGGGCTGCAACACACAAGAGGCTTTTGCGGTTCCCCGGTTAACCGTTGGAGTATCAAACGGACTCCAAATGGAACGAAATCTGACAGGCGGTCTATCGGTGTACCAAGGCCACTTGGCAAATCTCGGTCCATTCCGAGAACATTTAACACCCGCTCACGAAAAGAGACAAGAGGGGTGCGCCGGTGCATGTAGGAGTGTCGGATTGCGAAATGGACAACGGGGAAAATGCTCGGATGCATTAGACGAGCACGTATGCAAATGCGATGCACATGATGCCATGATATGAAATGCATGACATGAACAAAATGCAATACGAAGACAAAAACCCAACCACGAAGGGAATCTCATAACTTAAAGCCGAAAATGGCAAGAGTCGGAGTTACAAATATGGCAAGTTACATCCGGGGTGTTACAGTTGTCTAAATCTGTAGAGACAGCACCATATGAGTTATGGAATGGGAAGAAACCCAACTTGTCACATCTCAAGATTTGGGGTTGCGAAGCTTATGTAAAATGTCTACAACCAAATAAGCTTGATCCCAAAGAAGACAAATGTTAAGTTGTAGGATATTCCAAAGAGATAATTGGGCATTCCTTCTACCAAAAGTTCGTAGACAAAGTATTTGTTGCAAAGAATGGGCACTTTCTCGAGAAGAAGTTTCTCGCCAAAGAAATCAGTGGGAGGATAGTACAGCTTGACGAGATTACTGAATCTTTAGAAGTGAACAGGACTAATGAAATGGAATCTGTTCCAGAAGTTGTCCACACGACTGAACCAGAAGTTATTACACCAGTTATAGAAATTGTAGTTAAGACTATAACTGAACCGCGTAGGTCAGGAAGAGTTACCGGACCTCCTAAATGGTTTCACAATTAAATGTTAATCTTAGAGGAAGATGAACCTGCGTACTACAGAGAAGGCGATGGCGGCGCCCAGCTCAAAAGAATGGCTTAAAGCTATGCAATCCGAAATGGAGTCGATGTACTACAATCAAGTTTGGAACTTGGTTGATCCTCTAGAGGGTGTGAAACCCATACAATGTAAATAGATCTTCATAAGAAAAACAGATGCAGATGGTAATAGATCTTCAAAAGAAAAACAGATGTAGATGGTAATCCTGCTAACTATAAAGTAAGGCTAGTTGCGAAAGGATTTTTGCAAGTTGAGGGAGTTGATTATGACGAAACTTTCTCACTAGTAGCCATGTTCAAGTCTGTGCGGGTCATGATGGCAATTGATGCATACTTCGACTATGAAATATGGCAGATGGATGCAAAACTGCTTTCCTAAATGTAAATCTCAAAGAGGATGTATATATGATACAACCAGAAGGTTTTTTCAATCCTAAGGATGTCGGTAAGGTGTGCAGGCTTCAAAGATCTATCTATGGTTTGAAGCAAGCATCAAGGTGCTGGAATCAACGTTTTGATGAAGTGGTTAAATAGTTTGGCTTCACTAAAAATCATGAATAAGCTTGTGTATACAAGAAGTTTAGTAGGAGCTCTATAGCATTTCTAATCTTATATGTAGATGGCATATTGTTGATTGGAAATGATATAAGTTTTCTTAACATGATAAAGGACTATTTAAAGAGTGTGTTTTTAATGAAATACTTAGGTGAAGCATCTTATATATTAGGCATAAAGATCTATAGGGATAGATCGAGACATCTAATTGCTCTAAGCCAGAGCACATACATTGACAAGGTTTTAAGATGTTTAAAATGGAGAATGCAAGGAAAGGTTTTCTCCTAATGTCACATGGCACAACACTTAGCAGAAATCAATGTCCCAAGACAGTCGATGAGCGAGTGCAGATAAGTGGAGTTCAATATGCCTCCGCAACTGGATCCATCATGTATGCTATGATATGTACTAGACCATTTATTTCTTATGCGCTTAGTGTTAGCAAAAGGAGAAAGGACATGCTCCTTGTGCACGGAGGAGATGAAGAACTCATTGTAAATGGTTACTCCGATGCTAGCTTCAAGACTAATATAGATGACTATAAATCTCAATCAGGTTATGTTTATACCCTTAAGGGTGGTGCGGTGGTTTGGGAGAGTCTCAAGCATAACACTGTTGCGGATTCTACGACAGAAGCAGAGTATATTGCGGCTTCAGAAGCATCAAAGGAGGCAGTCTGGATCAAGAAGTTTCTTGAAGAAGTTGGTGTGGTCCCAAGTGCAATGAACCCAATGGTGCTCTATTATGACAATAGTGGTGGTGTTTCTCAAGCAAAGGAACCAAGATCCCACATGAAGACCAGGCATATTGAGCGTAAGTATCACATTATCCGACAGTATGTCGAAAAGGGTTTAGTGAAAGTTCTCAAGGTTCACACAGATTTGAATGTGCCAGACCCAATGACAAAGGCTCTACCACGAGCAAAGCATGAGCAACACCGGATAGCCATAGGTGTTAGAGAAACTATGTAAACTAGATTATTGGCTCTAGTGCAAGTGGGGACTGTTGGAAATATGCCCTAGAGGCAATGATATTGTATTATTATGTTTCCATATTCATAATTAAGAGTTTATATGATGTGCTATAACAGCTATGATCCTGGAATGTGTGATTCAGTGAAAAACTCATATGCACGTGCGGAATGATAAACGGTATAATAATATTCCTAGTCTCGCCTCTAAGACTGGCTCAAGTGTTGTTGATGATCATGGGTCACCGGCACCGCCGTCGCCTCCATGGTCATTGTCGTAGGGTGCAGATGTTAATAGGCCTACAGCCCTTCATTGATCGCGGCTCAACCACGCCCGCTTCTGTCGCCGCCCACAAGGTACCATGGTCGATAGCTCATATGAGTCCTTATACAATAACATCATATGTTCATCGAACAATGAATCGTCCAACGATTGGGATTTTGTGGTTGCTACTATGGTCGTCAATGAGCACATTTCTAGGATGCGTCCAATGTTCAGGGGATCGATCCCAGGTCATGCTCCGACGTTGAATCGTAGTAAAGAGAGCGGCCATTGCCTGCTCTATATCATTTCTGGTGCACGTCCCCACTCTTCAATGCGAAGCTTTTCCGGCGACGCTTTCGGATGACGAGACATGTGTTCAACCGTATTAGGGAGGGAGTGGCGGAGTCTGATGATTACTTAGATGCAAGAAGAACGATGCCCTCAGAAGGGCTGGCTTCTCCTCTTATCAGAAATGCACTGTAGCTATTCGGATGCTTGCATACAAAATTCTTGGTGATCTTGTGGATGACTATGTCTGCATGAGTGAGTTCACATGCCTTGCATCATTGTACAAGTTCTGTAAAGTTGTGGCTGCAGTGTTTGGCCCGAACGATTTGACAGAAGCAAATGTTGCAGATACAGTTGGGTTATTGGCAGTCCAGAGGCTTTCCGGGAATGCTAGGTAGCATAAATTGTATGCACTGAAAGTGGAAGAATTACCCATTTGCTGGCAGGGGCAGTATAAGGGGCATATTAAAGATTCCACGGTCATGCTTGAAGTTGTGGCATCACAAGATATCTCGATTTTGCACTCTTTTTTGGCATGGCAGGTTCTCACAATGACATCAATGTGCTTCAATAATCTCCGGTGTTCGCATGGCTTGCAGAAGGCAACTTCCCAGAGGGCAACTTTGAGGTCAATGACCACCACTACAACAAAGGATACTACTTAGTTGATGGTATTTGCGCTCAATGGTCAACTCTTGTGAAGACAATCTCCTACCCCGTAGGAGAGAAGCAGGATAGGTTTGCCCAATCACGAGAGTGCTAGGAAGGATATGGAGCGTAGAACATGGAGTCGGCGAAGATGTGGGAGGTGATTGACTATTTGTATGATCATGCACAAGATGAAGATGAGCGTGATGACAGCATCTTCGACCAAGGGTTTGATTTTCACGAATGTTGAGCCTGAGCGTGGATAGACAACTTCATCATGAAAAGCGTGATTGGACCACTCACATTCAACTTCAAAATGATTTGGTTAAGCATCTGTGGACTCACCATGCAACAATAAATGTATCAAATCTTTTTCTTTTCAATGTACTTGTGATAATTTCAAATTCATTTGATTGTAAACCATGAGATTATATTTAGTTGTAAACTATTTATTGTGATGTAAAACTAGATGATTTTTTATTTGTATCCATATGCATAAATGTAAAATGTTAAAATTTGGACAAAAACCAGCCAACTAGACCAAATGGGTTTTTGGTTCAGCCAATCGGCACACTAGCAGGTTAGACATGGATGAGGGTGGACATTGCCCCCTTCGGCCGACCCAAACAAACAAAAAGCGGGTTAAAATGATTCGGACCAGCGACCTCGCGCACGTAGTACCACGGGTGTAACCAGCACGCCACCACACAGGACTTGTTAAGAATGAACTTTTGCTTTCTTTTACCTTTTACCTTTTTCTGTTTTCCTTTTTTGTTTTCTATTTTTCCCTTTTACTGTTTTTTCCATTTTCTTCTTCCAAGTTCGATGAACTTTTTTTTCAAATCGATGAACTTTTTCAGATTTGTGATTTTTTTTCAAATTCGATGAACTTTTTTCAAATCTGATGAACTATTTTCAAAATCAATGAATTTTTTCAAAATTTGATGAACTTTTTTCCAATCCAATGAATTTTTTTCAAAATCTGATGAACTTTTTTTCAAAATTTGATGAACTTTTTTTCAAATTTGTTGAACTGTTTCAAAAATCGATGAACTTTTTTTCAAATCTGATGAACTTTTTTTCAATTTCATGATTTTTTTCTGGAAAAGTCTTTGGTCAGATGGTTAGTGGCCAAATGGTCAACGGTCAGCTAGTCCATCCAACCGAACGATCAAACTGGACTACGGAGGGAGCGATGCAGGAAGCGACAGAGCGAGGGACGCAGTGTTCACGTGTATTTGGGCCGGCCCACTCGAGGAGGCGCATGAGCGCTCGGCCAACCTGGCGCTTAAGACCGGACCTCCTATAGGCCGCTCGCTGCGGCAAAGTGTCGGCGCTTCGCACAAGAGCGGCTAGCGTGGGCTGGCCCATTTACAGTGGCACGTGGCGGCACGTTCCCGAGATGGAAAATCACAAAAACGAAAATAGCGCTATCACTGTAACTCGAACACGCGACTTTGCACTAATTGGACTGCCATGCAAACCACTACGACGTAGACGTTCTCATGTTCAATTAGCAGCGCGACTGTTAAAGACGTACACAACAGAGACAAAACTTAAACATTAATTCGCAAAAAATCTCAAAAACTACAGTCCATTTATTGGGTGGAACCGACGACCTCCTACAACTGACTTTTTTTCGAAATTAAGAATATTTTCTTCAAAATAAAAACATTTTCCGAATTTTCGTACAAATTTTGTAAAACAGGAACATTTTGATGATGTGAACAAATTTGAAAAAGGGGAACATTTCTTGAATTTGTGAACAAAAAATAAAAATGATTACATTTTTAAGATTTCCAGAACATTTTCTGAATTTGTGAACAAAATTGAAAAACATGAACTATTATTGAATTGTGAACAAATTTGGAAAGCTGGAACATTTTTTTTTCAATTCCCAAACTTTTTTTGAATCTTGAGAACAAATTTTGAAATGGAGAACAATTTTGAAAAATCCTGAACAAATTTGGAACCGCGAACAATTTTTTAAAGCACAAAACATTTTTTAAATCTTGAGAACATACTCTGAAATGGCGAGCAATTTTGAAAAATCCTGAACAAATTTGGAAGCGCGAACATTTTTTGAATACGTGAACAAAAAATTGAAATCCGATACATTTTCTGAATTTTGAAAGTTTTATACTTTTTTGTAATGAGAACAATTTTCGAATTTTGAGAACATTTTTTGAAAACATGAACAAAATTAAAAAAAATCAAAATTTTTTATAGGAAGAGAAGAAAAGAAAAAGAAATAAAAAAGAAAATCGTAAATATTTTGTAAAACTGCAAACATGTTCTGAAAAAGAAAAATAAACTTGAAAAATAAAATGAAACGAAAAACAAAAAACGTAAAAATCAAAAAGAAACAGAAACAGAAAAAAAAAGAGAAATAAAAAAATAGAAAGCCAAAAAAAACCCAGAAAAAAACGATACAGGAAAAAACCCGGTTCAGGGAACTTTCTAGAAGGTTCCCAAAACCGGTTGGACACATTATGTGTAAGTGGGCCGGCCAATGCCTGTCGCTAGCTGCGCTGCTCTGTGCCATCGCTCAACAGTTCGCCAAAGCGAGCGGCGAATAGGATTTTCCGCTTAAGACACCTCAAAAAAAAGGCGCTTAAGGCGCTGAAAAGGAGGTCCCTAAAATTACGTCTGTTTGCCTAGGCCGGTTGGAGTTGGCACTAGCTCAACGGTGGGAAAAGGGAGGTATTCACACGGACTACGCCTGTCATATTTCCGACGATAGAACCAATGACTATATGTTTATTTCAAAACAAAATTTGGTCAACATGATCCTTGGGATCACCTATAACTTATAGCCTTAATGTGGTGTCTGCTGCAGCTCCAGAGTTCACAATCTGGGCCTGGAATTCATGACAAGCTACTCCTAAATCAGTGAATTCGTTAATGAGACCCTTAAATAATATCTCTAGCGAGCACTTGAAATTTTGTGAGCAGCTTTTGTCACCCTCGTCAACATCTTGCACTCCGTCTCCAGCAAGGCATCCAACTTGGGCACCGCCCATGTAAGCTTTGCATCCTACGAGGATGTCACGCCCATACTTCCGGAAATGTCCACCAATGAAGTGCTCAAAATGCTGCAAAATGTTGTAGCCAGGTCAAATGCATGAATAGTCTTCGTAATACCTCTTACATTTTGGCACAGAGGGAGTAGATCATACACAGCACAACTGGTTCACCAAACACATTCTTCACAAACGAAATTGTATGACATCATGTGCAGATTTCCTGCCATGTTGTTAGCTATGCCTGTGCATGTTATGGTAACCATTGGATCCTGGCTACTTTTTGTCCATGACACATTTTTCTTTGACCTCCTATTGAGTTACCGTTTCAGACATTACATCTGTTTGTTTGCACGATTAAATATTTCTAACCGGGTTTCCCTAAAAAAAATCTGACCAGGTGAGACCTGGGGATGGTTGTCAGCGCTATTTTGCTTCAGAAGGTAAAAAAAATTATTGTTCCTCAAAAAAATAAGGTAATCTGTGCTGCATCCTACAGCCGTACGTGGTTGGATTTTACCCCTATTGCTATTTTGTTCAGAAAGGCACCAAGCCTTGTCAAAGTACAGAGGAAATGTGAAAAAACACGCTAATACGTAAGGTATCAATTAAGCTGGTCCTCAAAGATGGTTAAAAAAACTAAAAAACCCTGGCCTTAAGCAATGAGATTCAAACTAAAAAATGCATGGATTCTACCATAAAAAATTAACAACCTGCTCTCAGGAGATGAACAAACGTAACATATAAAATTGCACAGATTGTGCCAATCAAGCAAGCAGCTAAGAACCTGTCCTCAGGTACAGATAAACCTCCAAGAGATCGGTACTGGTTTGTAACAGAGGAAAGGGGTGCGAAAGTGTGTGTGTTGGGGGGCGGGGGCGGGGGCGTCTATGTTTAGAACTTCTTGTAGCGCGTCATGGCATACGGAGCACCGGGGCACTAAATCATTTGAACAGAATTGAAAAGTTGGTACCCAATGCAAAAAAAAATGATGAGGCCCACAGTTCAAGCCATCCTTGTGTGAACGGCGTGCGCTGGTACAAAACATTGCGGGCAAACCATTTAACTGCTGGGATGGTGCGTGTGCTGACCGTGTGACATCATATGTCAGCCAAATGAAGTGTGTATCCAACACCAGGGATAGTGAGACATTTCTGACATCCAGAAAACTAGAAAAGGAAAACATAGCACCAGTGTATAGATATTCATACCTTTGGTGGATTGCGAAGAGAATACAGCATGGTTCTACAGGATAGCAGAAAAGTCTCTTCATTATAAGCCAGGGACTGCTTCTCCCCAAGGGGTGTGTTAGCATACATCGAATGACCAGGTTCATTGAAATAAGGTTTAGCATTCAGCACCAAGGCTTGAATGGAGACCAGGACCTGCAACATAGTTGAAGTGGATGGGTTCCACATCTCACACCCACTACCAGTCCATGTGTTTAAGAGGCTAAGGCAGACTTTCCCACAGGCATAGAGATTTGGATTAAGCCGCAGACCTCCAGAGCGGTAATTCACTTGCTGAAAATAATAGTCACATATATACATCTCAAATTCTCACATCCATGCTTCGAATAGAGAGAGAAATGAAGAATGAGCTATACTATGTGTGTAGATGACATCAAAGAATACTTACAGGAGGTTTACATGGATACTGGGAAGGGAAATAGACATCAAAAAAGAACAACCCGTCATGGTAAGGAGTGCCTGCAGGCCCAACTATGACAGCTCTAAGCAGGTCCATTCTATCCTCATAAGCTCTTACAAATATTGTATCTGTTCAATTTGGAGAAAACTAGCAGTCAGTACATGAAACCACTGTACTCCATGAGTCCATGTTAGTTGCCAAATTATATCCAAAAAGGTTACATTTGGCTAGCCTGAACTCGATGTCATTTCAAACATGCAAATGTAGTTGTAAACATCAATCGCCAGTACACTCGCTGTGGACGCACAAAGGGAGGAAAGGAAAGGCAATAGAAGAAATGTGCAACGTCTTTGGCAAATAGACCATAAATATTTTGTCCCTTACCTGGTAAATCTTTCCCTAGAACTTTCCATTCATGCTGAATTCTCTTCACCCAGTCCTTTGATGGCTGTTAAAGTGACAACTTAGTACTGAAGTAAGAAGATGGAATGCGGACAGAGCATCAACAGAATACAAAGCACTACCTTCTTCACGGTCCGAAACTTCAAATAAAAGTGATCACTGTGGTCACCAACAGTATCAAACTGCTTAAATGCCTTATACTTTTCCTCAATTTCACTTTCCACAATCTTAACTTGCTGCCGCTGCTGCGTTGAATCAGCAGGGGCCACATGTCCCCTTGGTAAATACAACCCCACACTAGGTGGAAAGCCGTAATGATCCACATTCAAGTTAAAGCTGCTATCGTTTTCCATCAGAGGAGTGTTGTAACTATAGTTACTGAAATCATCTTCATCATAAGCGTAGTGTTCCTCTCCAACTGCCCCCAAAACATCATCAAAATAAGCTGGAGGCAATGTACCTGTATGGTAAGTTCCTACGCTTTGCCATGGATAAGAAGCAAAAGAACTTGGGCCAGCAAAATCCGTAGGCAAGCCATAAATTGGAAGTTTGGGACCTCCATAGTAAGTTCCCAGGGCATCCCACGGATAAACAACTTTGGCAGAAATAGCACTTGGGCAAGCAATGTCCTCGGCCGCCAAGCCAATCTGAGTGTTCCAACAGAGAAGCATGTATCAATCAATGGTAGATTGCACAAACCAATGGCACCAAAAGTAAGCAAGTACGCAAAGGACCCACCTTTGCATTCTTCCAGCAATTTACAGGATGACCAACAGCTTGTTTATTCTTGTAATCTGATGTCTTTGCATCAATGATTGTAACTCCGTCATGATCATCATCAGCATCAAGTTCGATTATTTCATGAGGAGCAACCTGTTTATTAAACATGTGACGGTTAAAAAAAGAGGCTGTGTGGTACATTCACAGCATGAACTTCTTTGAAGACTAAAAGAAATGCCAACCATTGCACTCCCACATTATACAATGCGATCACGCACTTATGTTGATTTTGTGGGGGCAGGAGAGAAAGAAAGAGAGATTGCCATGCATTTTGCAAAAGGCAAAGCGAGAGAAACATGACAGCCTCATTTGGTTTCCAGTTGATGTTCTTGTAGTTTTGTTTACATTTGTGTATGTATTGTTGATTCTTCTTTTATTGATAGAGACTAACTTTCCCACATAAAACTAACAGCATAACTGTTAGGCACTGTGGCGCTCTTTACAAAAAGAAGCCACATAACAAGACTCTAGTTCGTTCATACAGGGATAATGTATCATCTACTATATATAGTTATATACCAATATAAAAAGACCCAAAGGGGCAGATCCAACTAATCTCGGCCATCAAACCATGTGCATCTAATGACCTACATTGCTCCAATGGTGAGTACTCAACATGTTTAGCGTGCAATCATTATCATACCAAATATTAACATTAGCACAAACCGTGCAATTAATACTACCTTCCCTAAAAACATATCCTACCTAATACATCAGCATGCAATTAATGTCACCTTTTTTAACTCTCAATTAATACCCTACATGATATCAACGTGCATTGCACATGCGCATTTACTAGAATATTTAGATTGCTATTACTAGAATATTTAGATTGCTAAGTTGAAACTAATACCGTTAGATTTTTCATGAGAAATATGTGCATGCTATAAAAGTTCATAATTCTCTACTAACATGTGCCTACAAAAATTAATGCAAAGATGAATGTTGGAAATCGTGAGATGTCTAAATGTCATCTAGGAGTATTTACAAACGGATGTGAGTATTAGAAAGAGAGTTGGCTATACTCAGCTGCAGAAATTGCAAATGTTTTGCAAGAGGTAAATCCATGAAACATAAAAACGGTCAAATCACTGTTTGTCAAAAGAAAAGTCAGATGACACCCTATCGCTTCACATTCATCTGACTACTGAGGATGCTGGGGCATATTACTACCTTCCATGAAGTAGTATTTCTGATGATATGCCTCAGTATCCTACTACCTTGGACAGAAATCACAGCTTATGCCAACCGTTAATATTGAGGCAAAAATCCTACTAATCGAAGGAACAATCATACAAAATTCATTCGAACCAGTACAATACTCAATCGGACAGTCAGAAACGTGGGACTGGGACCAGCCACCTGAAACTATAACTGAACTTGTACAGATCATGCAAACATCATACAAACAATTCGAACATAACCTAGATAATACGTTTAAACTTACGGCACCAAAAATGCATCGCAACCCTAATCCTCACCACACCATGCGTGCGGGTTGGGATTTCACCATCGAGCATCGAACAGTCCACGACAGCTCGACAGAGGAAAAAAAAAGTACTTAAAAAGGCAGCCGCCTTTCCAGGCTCCACATCACCTGGGCCCGCTTCCGCTTCTGGCTGACGGAGTTCCATCCAGCGGCGACCTCCGGCGGCACCTCGACGACGTCCGGGTCGTCCAACACCAAGCTTCCCCCGAAGGGATAACTCCTGCGACCAAAACCAACATCCGAAACAAAAGACCCATCAGAAACCGAACCGTACCAGGGGAGCGCGGCGGGTGGAGCGGAGAAGGGCGGCGCACTCGCCTGGAAGATCCCTCCGCCATGGGAGGGGGGAGGCGGCAAATGCGCTCGTCGGCGACGGCGGCGGGCTGCGCGCGTGATGGGGGGTTCTGTTTTGGGTGCGCCGGCGCGTGCGGGGCGAGAGAGATTTTTGCGATAAAAAGCGTGAGGAATAGAAGGGAAGGGGAAAGAAAGGGTCCAAATATTTTGGCCTTTCCTTTCCGCTTTGGTTCGTGGGATTCGGAAAGAGTGGGGCTCCCTCTTTCGGGCCAGGGAAGTGGGCCTGGCCTGACGCGAATCTGGCGTGTGGGGGCACACCGGTCAACTGGAGGTGTGGATGGGTGGGGGGTCCGGGCTGGTCCCTTTGGTTTGTTTGGTGATTCGTCCTTCTGGATAACCTGCGGATCTTTCCAAGGTTGGATGATTTGGTTTTTTTGGGGTAGGTTGGATGATTTGGTGATATAGTACTTCCTCCATCCAAAATAGATGACTCAACTTTGTATTAAAATTAGTACAAAATTGAGGCATCTATTTTGGAATGGAGAAAGTAGTTGTCTTGCTCTGACTTTTCCGATCCAAATGAAGAGATCCAAGGGCAACTCTAACACGAGGACCCATTTCCGCATATATATGTTCGCTCGCATGTAACTTAAAGCACTCCTCGGCCAGACCCGTTAGGAACAGTCGAGTCGGCAGTTTTCAGCGTGTCAGCCTGGGTCGAGCGGGCACCCTTATTTCTCGCCTTAAGCGAGACGAGGGGGAGCTCTCGTGTCGGGGGAGCCCTGGATGGGCCAGCCCATCTGAGTAGGAGGCCACAGTTTGCTTGTTTTTTTATTTGTTTTATGTTCTCAATTTGGCTTTATTTTTGTACTTTTTATACTTTATATATTACAAAAAACACTTCAAAAATGTTGAGCAAGTATTTGAAAAATGTTGAATAAGTATTAAAAATATTTAAAAAGTATTTGAAAAATGTTGATTAAGTATTAAAAATGTTGAATAAGTATTTGAAAAATGTTGAACGAGTATATGAAAAATATTGAACAAAATATTTGAAAATGTTGATTAGGTATTAAAAATGTTGAACAAGCATGTGAAAAAATACTGAATAGCTATTAAAAAATATTGAACGAGTACTTAAAAAGTATCGAATAAATATCTAAAGATTGAACAAGTATTTGAAAAATGTTGAACAAGCATTCAGACAATGTTCAACGTGTATAAAAAATGTTTTTGACATACACGAAAATGCAGAGTGAAAGCAAAAAAACAAACATAATAAAAAACAAAGGAAAAACAAAAATGGAGAAGAACAAAGAAAACCAAACAAAAAATGAAGAAGAAAAAAGAAAACCAAACAAAAATGAAGAAGAAAAAAGAAAACCAAATAAAAAACAAAGAAAAAGCCTATAAAAACAGAAGAAAAACCCTTTGAAAAATCAATGGAAAAACAGGTTGTGTTCGCCTCAACTACACATTGCGCGAGAAACTTATCGCGTGCAAGACACGAGCGTAGTGGCTAGCGTAGTGACCTCTCTCCGAGGAGACCAAAGATTGATCCCTGCTTCTCCCAATGCCGCTAAAGGTTGTTTCTTCTTCCACTTTCATTAAGCTCCTTCTCTAATCTCCTTTCATCTATCCCTTTTAAGCTACACAATGGTGCTTCGATTCGAGGTGAGCTTTTACACGAAAAAGATGCACATCGATCGATGTTATTGTTCCATTTTTGCGATTAGTTCATAGTTTTGTTGCCCGTAAATGTTCAAGTTTGGAGCTATTTTGAACGAATTTTGTCAAATTCATCGCACATGGTCGACCGTTTGAAATTTTCTTTGACCAATAGCTTCATCTTCACATGACTTTCATGTTGCACGTTTTCTGTTTCGACGATCATAGATGAATAGATCTAACCTCTTTCTCGTAGAACATACATACGCATGTATGTGATCTATGTAAATGACACTCCTTAATCTCATGCTCCTCTCGCGTGTCCTGCTACACTGGCGTCACCACCGGCGTTGTTTCTCTTGGTATCCTGTCCCGCATGCTGTTTCACTAGTACCACCGCCGATGTTGTTCCTCTCAACCTCCTCTCCCGCGTCCTACTACACTCGAGCGGTCGTCGTTCTTCTTTGTCCTCCCTCCCAGGTCCTGCTACACTGAACCATCGCCGGCGTCATTCCTCTCGATCTCCTCACTCGTGTCCTACTACACTGGCATCGTCGCCAGCGTTGTTCGTTTTGGGCTCCTCCTCCGCGTCCTCCTACACCGACGCGGCCATGGCGCGCAAACTGCATTTCTCCTTCATCTTTTTCTGCCTCAGTTCCATTGCGTCCCTAGTGTTATGTGCAGTTGTCAACCTTGTAGAATGGACGCCATGTTGTGCCTGGCTCCCCTGCCTGCGTTGTTCCTCTCGGTCATCTCGTCCTCGGTCTACACTGACGCCGCCATCGCGAGCACACTGCCAAGAACTCTACTATAACTTAGCATGTCATATGAGGGTGTTAACTCTTAATCACGTTGCATGTATGCAACCAAACACTGGGCACTTGCATCTCCCTAGCCAATGCGCGCAACCAAACGACACGCAAAAAATGCTCCCCTAATGCAAGCAGCCTATATGCAGGCAGCCAAACTAACTGCAGGTCATGGGTTTTTTTCCTGCATCAGCACAACTATGCTCAAGTGGGACAAATATGCAAAGTGCTAAAAACGATGCATGTGACCAAATGCCTCCTTGGCTATTCTGTGTTTTCGTGTCCGTGGGGATGCATATACACCTTAAATTTGGATCGGGTTTGCGTCCACGGGAATAGGAGACGGACACGCCGCATGCCCGCTCGGGCCCATGCGACAGCCACCCAACGCCAGAAGCTAGTCCTTTTAAATGTCACGTGTGTTGGGGGCCCGCCAATCCATGCCCACTCCTCTCACCCACTCCTCCCCCACTGCCAACAATCAAAACCCAAGTCCGTCGTCACTGCCCACCACCAGCGCAAATGTCGTGGAAGTGGACCCTCGGAAGCATGACCACGAGGTCGAATCCTTCTCAGAGTGTCGCTGCGCGACCTCATTCACCATGACGCCGCTGGGGGCTGCGTCGCTCGTGCGTGACCGTAGGTACGTCCCTTTCGCGATGTGCCAGAGGTATTGGGAGGCGGCTATCCCAGTACCCTCGCCTAGCGTGCCCCTACCAAACAACTGACACTTGAACCCGAAAGGGGTTCCAATGCCGCCCGTTCCGGCCTTCGGTCACACACGAGTGGCAGAGATCCACCGGCGTCGAGACCTACTTCCGGACGACCCGTCTTTCCCCGATGACTCCTCCTACTAGAACACATGGTTCGACAACGAGCACGATCGACCAAGCAGTCGCTCGTGTTTGCACAGGTACGTGTTGTAGCGTCGCCGGGTGCTCCAACGTTCGAGCCGTCGTGGGGGCTCATTGTGAAGGATGAGGAGCCCGAGAACGACGAGACCCTCGAGGCCTCTGAGCTGGTTGAGCTTGCATTGTGGCCAGAGCTACCACTGGCGCTCCACGCATCGATGATGGCGGCCACCGCACCGTCCCCCATGATACCGCCAGAGCCATGGCCACTGCAAGGGCTAAGTGGGGTAGATGTGGACACAGACTTCCATGTTTCCTTGCACGCCCAAGCCGCTGGAGGAGCACTAGGAGGGGTAGTGGGAGGAGCCAGCTACACAACCGCCCATGTCGGCGGTAGGACCATTGGCACCAACCTGACCATGCCCATGGCCGCCTCCAGTCTACATCGATCTCGTCGGCAACAAGGACGAGGACGAAGAACAGTAGATCTAGGATTTATTTATTATTTTAGTTTTATTAATGTCAAGGGCGTCGTCGCGGGTGCGCCTCCCGAGCAGCGTCTCCCGTGGCTCTGACTTGACAGGGATGAGCGCCGGCGACACAGAGGAAAGGGAGCCCGGCGACGACGAGGATGCCTTCTCCATTCGCCTCGGCGTCCAGGAACTGCCGCGGCGACGAGAAAAGGAGGGGCGCCAGGTACTCCAACCGCGGCGAGTTGCCGCCCTTGATGTACTCGAGGACGGCTTCGAGCGTGCGCCCAGGGACGCCCCACCATTGGCGCCGCCCTTCGGAGTTGAGGTGGCCGCGGGGCTCGACACTGTTCATGGAGGCGAGCTAGTCTTCATGGCGGCGGTGAAAGTACGAGGTCCACAACGTGTGGCTGTCGGGGGCGTACCTCAGCTACTGTCGCGCTTGCTCCGGCAGCGACCATCGGATGTGCCCGATATCGGCGCGCCGATCAGCACCGGTGGGCGGCGGTGGCACTGGGACTCCGCCGGTGCTCAGCCTCCACGAGCCCGTGTAGGATCGAAAGTATGTCTAGAAGGGGTGATTAGACTACTTGACCAAATAAAAATCTAGCCTTTCTCAATTTTAAGTCTTGGCAGATTTTAGCAACTTATCACAAGTCAAGCAATCAACCTACACATGCAAATCTAAGAGTATAGCAGCGAAATGTAAAACATTGCATATGAAGGTAAAGGGAGGAGTTTGGAGGGAGCAAACGTAATGTAGACACGGAGATTTTTGGCGTGGTTCCAATAGGTAGTGCTATCATACATCCATGTTGATGGAGACTTCAACCCACAAAGGGTAATGGCTGCGCGAGTCCACGGAGGGCTCCACCCACAAAGGGTCCATGAAGAAGCAACCTTGTTTATCCCACCATGGCCATCGTCCACAAAGGACTTGCCTCGCTAGGGTAGATCTTCACGAAGTAGGCGATCTCCTTGCCTGTACAAACTCCTTGGTTCAACTCCACAATCTTGACGGAAGCTCCCAAGTGACACCTAACCAATCTAGGAGGCACCATTCTCCAAAAGGTAATATATGGTGTGTTGATGATGAACTCCTTGCTCTTGTGCTTCAAATGATAGTCTCCCCAACACTCAACTCTCTCTCACAGATTTGGATTTGGTGAAAAGATGATTTGAGTGGAAAGCAACTTGGGGAAGGGTAGAGATCAAGATTCTTGTGGTTGGAATGGAATATCTTGGTCTCAACACATGAGTAGGTGGTTCTCTCTCAGAAAATGAATGATGGAAGTGTAGGCACGTTCTGATGGCTCTCTCCACGAATGAGGAGTGGGTGGAGGTGTATATATAGCCTCCACACAAAATCTATCTGTTACACACAATTTACCAAAGTCGGTGGGACCGAATCATGAAACTCGGTCAGACCGATTTAGTTCAAAATATGAACGTTAGGCTTTTCGGTGGGACCGACATGTCAACTCGGTGGGACCGATTTCATTAGGGTTAGGGCATAACGTAATCTCGGTGAGACCGATCACATAAACTCGGTGAGACCGATTTCTGTAATAGGCAAACAGAGAGTTGGTCAGGAAAACTCGGTGGGACCGAATCGCTCATTTCGGTGAGACCGAAACGTTACGAAAGGGAAACAGAGAGTTTGCATTGCGAATTCGGTGGGACCGATCGCTCATCTCGGTTAAACAAAAATGTTACGAAGGGAAATAGGGAGTTTGCAATCCCATCTCGGTGAGACCAAGATCCCTATCGGTGAGACCGAACTGACTAGGGTTTCTGGTAGTGGCTATGTCAAATGAACTCGGTGCCGCCGGATAGATCAAATCGGTGGGGCCGAGTTTGAATTTTGTTTTTGGACATATGTGGATATGAGAAAGTGGTTGAGGGCTTTTGGAGCATATCACTAAGCATTTTGAGCAAGCAAGCCATTAAGCAACACATCATCCCCTTTTAATAGTATTGGATTTTCCTATGGACTCAATGTGATTTTGGATCACTAAAAAAAATGTAGAGCCTTGAGCTTGAGCCAATATGTGTCCTTAGCATTTTGAGGGGTCCACATTCCTAGTCCATGCCATACCAACCATTGAACTTTCCGAAATGATCATCTTGAAAGAGCTTTAGTTCAATGAGCTATATGTTGTTAGGAATTACCAAAACCACACAGGGATAGTTGCACTTTTAGTCTCCCCTTTTTCGGTAATTGATGACAACATATAGATCAAAGCTTCGACAAATGATAATAAGATTGAAATGCATCGTCACTTTGAGAAGTATGTGATAAGTAAGAGCTCCTCTTAAATTTGTGCATTATTTAAAATTTGCTTTTGAATTGCAAATGCACAGTCGATTAAGATCATGGGTTACTCTTCCATGTCACATACATCTTGGTGGAGTACTCAAAATGATATAAAGTAAAAACATGCACTCATCACCAAGGCAAAGTGAATGATCATATAGAATAGATAAGAGATAACATCATTCAAGCATAAGTATTAACGTATGATATGATCAACCACATGATCAAATGAGTATCTTACACACATAAACATAAGGTATCAAGCGAGCACACAAAGTATCAACCAAATAGCAAAAGAGACAAAAGAAGCAAAAACACTCTCTCTCGAAGCCTATGATCTATACATTTCTCCCCCTTTGGCAACAAGTTACCAAAAAGTTTGAAAATGCATAGTGTTATGCATTTCTCTAGGCTTGATCTTTGGAAGGTGGCATTGAGAGGACTCCAAGGATGAATGCATCTGTGCAAGTTGATGGAGCTGGTGGAGTGGCAACTGGAGGTGGCACTGATGCTGTGGCTGCAAGTGCTGATGAAGTTGCTCTTGTGTCAGCCATAGGCACTGCAGCAGATCTCTGACCTCTTGGCACTCTTTGAAAGGCATCTATGCTAGCCTGCCCTTTCTTCTCCCCAACTTGTTCCTGGAGCTGCTCAACTGTTGTCTGCATCTCTGTCACTTTTAGATCAAGATCATAGAACTTAGTCTCAATGATACTTTCCAGGCTCTCATGGTTCTGAGTCTGGGTGGCCAATCATTTCTCAATCCTCAAGGTTGCTTGAACCAGATATGCAAGTTGATCTTGTTTGGTCTTGAGAAACACTTGAGATGCCTCTTCAGCACTTGGCATATTTGCAGCTTTCTTAGCCTTAGCTTTCTCTCTTTTCTCTTGTGCCTATGCAGATGTAGGATCTTCTTCAGTCATGACAACAGTGTTGTCCTCAAAATCTGGTCTCAAGTGTAGATGCTCTTTACCTAACAAGTAGGTGTGTGTGCCCATCTTGGAGTTGATGAGCATTTGAATATGTGGAGCATACCCACATGATCTCTTCTGATCATCAATTGTCATCTTGATTGTTTCCACAATCAGGTTCATGACTTTGAATTTTTGGGGCACATCAAACAATTGCAGCAAGTTGATGGAATGGACTCTTATCATCTTGTGATCTCCAGATTTGGGCAACAAGATATGCCTTAAGACGGTGTTAATTGTGGCCAAACCAGATAACAAATAATGAACAGAGCCTAGCTTATGAGTTTCCAGGGCTTTGTCAGGAATCTCCTTGTACATGTTGGCCATTGAGTTGTGGTATTTCTTCTTCTTGGCATAGACATCCAAGTCATCCTCATGCTCTTCAGGGGCATTGATCAATTTTGCCTACTCAGTAACTGTTGATTGGTACCTTGTACCCTCAGACATCCAAACAATTTTGCCATCTGGATAGAAATGAGCTGTGGAGTAGAATTGCATAATAAGTTCATCATTCCACTTAGTGAGTTTCTGACCCACAAAGTCATCTACTCCACAAGATCTAAAATTTTCATGCACTCCTGGGAAGTGATCTTCATTCTCATCAATGTATTCCCAATTTGCCCACTTCATATCACAGACAATGGGCTTCTTATCAAGTAAGATGGTTTCATAGAAGTCCTGCTGCTCTTTGGTGTGGAACATGTAATCCACAGCAGTCCTTCTCCTCACAGCATATGGATCAGATTGTCTCCAAAGTCTGAGACCTGCATCCTTCCTGATGTTCATGTCTTCTGCCACTGGATGACTATCATCATGGTCAGGGATATTAGGCTTGAGCTTCCTAAGCACTTGGGCTTCAGCATCTTCTTCATCAATCTCAGGCACTGGGGGCCTTGTTCTTTTCAGCGGCTGGAATATTTCTTGTGCTCCTCTTGGGTGCAGTCTTTGAAGCTGGAGCAGAAGCCTTGGGGGCTGTCTTGGGCTTAGAAGGGGCAGCCCCAGACTTGATGGCATCCCCCATCAGCTTTTGTGACTTGGGTGCTGGTGCAACATCCTCTTCCTCTTCTTCCTCAGTTGGATCTGCCATCATAGATGATCTCCCAATGACTTTGCCCATGGTCTTCTTGACCCTTTCTTTCCTCTTACTGCCTTCACTAGCAGCCTCTTCAGTTGACTTGGAAGTCTCAAGAGTGGAGGCTCTGGCCTTTTACATGGGAACTCTCTTTGCTGGAGCCTTCTTGTGCAGACCTGGCATAGTTGCGGCAGCAGCAACATATTCCTTCTTCAGCACCTTCTTCTTGGAGCTTGTAACACCCCAGATGTAACTTTCCATATTTATAACTCTGACTCTTGCCATTTTTGGCCATGTGATATGATATTCCCTTCGTGGTTGGGTTTTGTCTTTCATTTTGCATTTTGTTCATGTCATGCATTTTATATCATGTCATCATGTGCATCGCATTTGCATTCGTGTTCGTCTCATGCATCCGAGCATTTTCCCCGTTGTCTGTTTCGCAATCTGACACTCCCACACGCACCCGGCGCACCCATCTTGTCTTGTTTCATGAGAGGGAGAAAACCGTTCTCGGAGTGGACCGAGATTTGTCAAGTGGCCTTGGTACATCACCGGTAGACCGCCTGTAAAATTTCGTTCCATTTGGAGGTCGTTCCATGCCCCAACGGTTAACCGGGTAATCGCAAAAGCCTCTTTTGTGTTGCAGCCCAACACCCCTCCAAAACATCCCAATAACCCATCTAAACCACCTCCATGTTCTTCGTCATTGGATCACGATCGTGTGGGAAAAAACCGTACCTCTTTTGGACACTCCTAGCTCCCTCTACCTATAAATATGTACCCCCTTCCAAATTCTCGGAGGAAACCCTAGATAAACTCCCCCCCGCCACCGGACGTGTCCGGATCCCACTGGACAAAGACCCGCCGCCGCCCACGCCAATCGGGGCGTGCCACGTGGCAGCCGCCACCCCTTCGCTGCCACGGCCCGGTGAGCCCGAGATGGGCCCGCCCGGCCCATCGCGCCGCGTCGCCCCCGCGCGTCCCCGGGCGCCGCTCCTCCGTCGCCGACCGCTGCCGCACTCCGCGCCGCCCTTGTCGTCGGCGGGCGCTCCAGCTACTGGATCCAACCGGCCCCCCTCTCCGGCCATCTCCCCCGACCCTCTCCGGCCATGATACGTCTCCAACGTATCTATAATTTTTGATTGCTCCATGCTATATTATCTACTGTTTTGGACATTATTGGACTTTATTTTCCACTTTTATATTATTTTTGGGACTAACCTATTAACCGGAGGCCCAGCCCAGAATTGTTGTTTTTTGCCTGTTTTAGGGTTTTGAAGAAAAGGAATATCAAACGGAGTCCAAACGGAATGAAACCTTCGGGAACGTGATTTTCTCAACGAATAAGACCCAGGAGACTTGGACCCTACGTCAAGACACAAAAGAGGAGGCCACGAGGTAGGGGGGCACGCCTACCCCCCAGGCGCGCCCTCCACCCTCGTGGGCCCCCTATTGCTCCACCGACGTACTCCTTCCTCCTATATATACCTATGTACCCCCAAACGATCAGATACGGAGCCAAAAACCTAATTCCACCGCCGCAACTTTCTGTATCCACGAGATCCCATCTTGGGGCATGTTCCGGAGCTCTGCCGCAGGGGGCATCGATCACAGAGGGCTTCTACATCAACACCATATCCCCTCCAATGAAGTGTGAGTAGTTTACCTCAGACCTACGGGTCCATAGTTATTAGCTAGATGGCTTCTTCTCTCTTTTTGGATCTCAATACAATGTTCTTCCCCTCTCTTGTGGAGAACTATTCGATGTAATCTTCTTTTTGCGGTGTGTTTGTTGAGACCGATGAATTGTGGGTTTACGATCAAGTCTATCTATGAACAATATTTGAATCTTCTCTGAATTATTTTATGTATGATTGGTTATCTTTGCAAGTCTCTTCGAATTATCAGTTTGGTTTGGCCTACTAGATTGATCTTTCTTGCAATGGGAGAAGTGCTTAGCTTTGGGTTCAATCTTGCGGTGTCCTTTCCCAGTGACAGTAGGGGCAGCAAGGCATGTATTGTATTGTTGCCATCGAGGATAAAAGATGGGGTTTTCATCATATTGCATGAGTTTATCCCTCTACATCATGTCATCTTGCTTAAGGCGTTACTCTGTTTTTAACTTAATACTCTAGATGCATGCTGGATAGCGGTCGATGAGTGGAGTAATAGTAGTAGATGCAGACAGGAGTCGGTCTACTTGTCTCGGACGTGATGCCTATATACATGATCATACCTAGATATTCTCATAACTATGCTCAATTCTGTCAATTGCTCAACAGTAATTTGTTCACCCATCGTAGAATACTTATGCTCTCGAAAGAAGCCACAAGTGAAACCTATGGCCCCCGGGTCTATCTTTATCATATTAATCTCCTACTACTTAGTTATTTCCTTTGCTTTTTACTTTGCCTTTATTTTACTTTGCATCTTTATCACAAAAATACCAAAAATCTTATCGTATCATATCTATCGGATCTCACTCTCGTAAGTGGTCGTGTAGGGATTGACAACCCCTATTCGCGTTGGTTGCAAGGATTTATTTGTTTTGTGCAGGTACGAGGGAATCACGCGTAGCCTCCTACTAGATTGATACCTTGGTTCTCAAAAACCGAGGGAAATACTTATGCTACTTTGCTGCATCATCCCTTCCTCTTCGAGGAAAACCAACGCAGTGCTCAAGAGGTAGCAAGAACGATTTCTGGCGCCGTTGCCGGGGAGGTCTACGCAAAAGTCAACATACCAAGTACCCATCACATACCCTTATCTCCCGCATTACATTATTTGCCATTTGCCTCTCGTTTTCCTCTCCCCCACTTCACCCTTGCCGTTTTATTCGCCCTCTCTCTCTATCCTCCCTCTCTTTTCCCGTTTGCCTTTTTTTGCCCGCTTGTTTTTTTGCTTGTGCGTTAGTTCGTTTGCTTGTAGTTATGGCTAGTCCTTTACCCTTTGCCTCTATGTCTGAAATTGGGGAAATTATTGTTGATATGGACAATAATAATATCATGAAAAATTCTGATGCTCCTGCTAAAGAACCACCCATCTTACATACAAAAAAGTTCCGTGTTCGTAGTGGTAATATTATTGGAAAAGGAGTTATTCAAGATTTCTTTACTTGTGCCGGTGCTTTACCTTCTATGGGTAGTTCTATCCTTCATAGAACTAGTAGTCTTGCGGACGCTATTTCCATGCTTGTAGTTGAACTTGAAAGACAATTCATGCACATGCATCCTTGCATACAAAAGATTTTCCTGAAATTTTCTAATATTGAGCATTCTTCTGTTAAGCGTGCCACTACTATCTTTTTGGATCATGAGTTTAGATTCATAATAAAATAGGCCAAATAAATCTTTGCACATTATAGGGTGGACGCTTGCCGTCCTCCCATAGAGGCTATCCTCTTTGATCAAGAAGAAATAATGCGTTTTCAATCTCTAGACTATGTTGCTTTCAATGAAAATCTTAGAAAAAGGGTTCCTACCAATGTTTTAGTTGACAGAATTTCTTAACTTAATGATGATTTGGCTATACAAAATAATGAACTAGGATATTCTCTTGAATATAGGCTCACAAAGTTGTGTCAAAAGAATGCTTATAATGATGAATTGGTTGTGCAATATGAAGGACCAAAGGAGGAACCTATACCTCCCAAGGTTGATCTTGGGGACTTTTGTCCCATTAAATTTAGCCCTTTTGATTACTTTTGCTTGCCTCAAAGAAAACTTGCTTCCAAACATAGATAATATGAAATGAGTTTTAATAATCTATCTTACTATTATGGCAATACCTAGATCTATCCTTGCTTGTTATGCCTAGCTAGGGGCATTAAACGATAGCGCTTGTTGGGAGGCAACCCAATTTTATTTTTATTCCTTGCTTTTTGCTCCTGTTTAGTAATAAATAATTTATCTAGACTCTTTTTTGGTTTTGTTTTTTGTGTTTAATTAGTGTTTGTGCCAAGTAGAACCGTTGGGAAGACTTGGGGAAAGTCTTGTTACACTTGCTGTAAAAAACAGAAACTTTAGCGCTCACGAGAACTACTGACATTTTTATTTGGAAAGTGCTATTTAGTTAATTATTTTTCAGATGATTAATAGATAAATTCCTCACGTCCAGCAGTTTATTTTAGAATTTTGGGGGTTCCAGATCTTGCGCTAGCTACAGATTACTACAGACTGTTCTGTTTTTGACAGATTCTGTTTTTCGTGTGTTGTTTGATTATTTTGATGAATCTATGGCTAGTAAAATAGTTTATAAACCATATAGAAGTTGGAATACAGTAGGTATAACACCAATATAAATAAAGAACGAGTTCATTAAAGTACCTTGAAGTGGTCTTTTGTTTTCTTTCGCTAACGGAGCTCACGAGATTTTCTACTTTAAGTTTTGTGTTGTGAAGTTTTCAAGTTTTGGGTAAAGATTTGATGGATTATGGAACAAGGAGTGGCAAGAGCCTAAGCTTGGGGATGCCCATGGCACCCCAAGATAATCTAAGGACACCTAAAAGCCAAAGCTTGGGGATGCCCCGGAAGGCATCCCCTCTTTCGTCTACTTCTATCGGTAACTTTACTTGGAGCTATATTTTTATTCGCCACATGATATGTGTTTTGCTTGGAGCATCTTGTATGATTTGAGTCTTTACTTTTTAGTGTACCACAATCATCCTTTCTGTACACACCTTTTGAGAGAGCCATACATGATTTGGAATTTGTTAGAATACTCTATGTGCTTCGCTTATATCTTTTGAGTTATGTAGTTTTGCTCTAGTACCTCACTTATATCTTTTAGAGCACGGTGGTGGATTTGTTTTATAGAAACTATTGATCTCTCATGCTTCACTTAGATTATTTGGAGAGTCTTAAATAGCATGGTAATTTGCTTAAAATCCTAATATGCTTGGTATACAAGATTAATAATAAAACTTTCTTATGAGTGTGTTGAATACTATGAGAAGTTTGATGCTTGATAATTGTTTTGAGATATGAAGATGGTGATATTAAAGTTGTGCTAGTTGAGTAGTTGTGAATTTGAAGAATACTTGTGTTAAAGTTTGTGATTCCCATAGCATGCACGTATGGTGAACCGTTATGTGATGAAGTCGGAGCATGATTTATTTTTTGATTGTCCTCCTTATGAGTGGCGGTCGAGGACGAGCGATGGTATTTTCCTACCAATCTATCCCCCTAGGAGCATGCGCGTAATACTTTGCTTTGATAACTTGTAGATTTTTGCAATAAGTATATGAGTTCTTTATGACTAATGTTGAGTCCATGGATTATACGCACTTTTATCACCCTTCCACCTTTGCTAGCCTCTCTAAGACCGCACACCTTTCGCCGGTATCATACACCCACCAAATACCTTCCTCAAAACAGCCACCATACCTACCTATTATGGCATTTCCATAGCCATTCCGAGATGTATTGCCATGCAACTTTCCACCGTTTCGTTTATTATGACACACTCCATCATTGTCATATTGCTTAGCATGATCATGTAGTTGACATCGTATTTGTGGCAAAGCCACCATTCATAATTCTTTCATACATGTCACTCTTGATTCATTGCATATCCCGGTACACCGCCGGAGGCATTCATATAGAGTCATATTTTGTTCTAAGTATCGAGTTGTAATTGTTGAGTTGTAAGAAAAATAGAAGTGTGATGATCATCATTATTAGAGCATTATCCAAGTGAGGAAAGGATGATGGAGACTATGGTTCCCCCACAAGTCGGGATGAGACTCCGGACGAAAAAAAGATAGAAAAGAGGCCATAAAAAAAAGAGAAAAGGCCCAAATAAAAAAATGAGAGAAAAAGAGAGAAGGGACAATGTTACTATCCTTTTACCACACTTGTGCTTCAAATTAGCACCATGATATTCATGATAGAGAGTCTCCTATGTTATCCCTTTCATATACTAGTGGGAATTTTTCATTATAGAACTTGGCTTGTATATTCCAATGATGGGCTTCCTCAAAATGCCCTAGGTCTTCATGAGCAAGCAAGTTGGATGCTGATAACCCACAAGTATAGGGGATCGCAACAGTTTTCGAGGGTAAAGTATTCAACCCAAATTTATTGATTCGACACAAGGGGAGCCAAAGAATACTCTCAAGTGTTAGCAGTTGAGTTTTAAATTCAACCACACCTGGAAACTTAATATCTGTAGCAAAGTGTTTAGTAGCAAAGTAATATGATAGTAGTGGTAACAGTAGAAAAAGGTAACATTAGTAAAAGCAATGTTTTTGGTATTTTGTAATGATGATAGCAATAGCAACAGGAAAGTAAATAAGCGAAGAACAATATATGGAAAGCTCGTAGGCAATGGATTGGTGATGGAGAATTATGCCGGATGCGGTTCATCATGTAACAGTCATAACCTAGGGTGACACAGAACTAGCTCCAGTTCGTCAATGTAATGTAGGCATGTATTCCGAATATAGTCATACATGCTTATGGAAAAGAACTTGCATGACATCTTTTGTCCTACCCTCCCGTGGCAGCGGGGTCCTTACGGAAACTAAGGGATATTAAGGCCTCCTTTTAATAGAGAACCGGAACAAAGCATTAACACATAGTGAATACATGAACTCCTCAAACTATGGTCATCACCGGTAAGTATCCCGATTATTGTCACTTCGGGGTTAACGGATCATAACACATAATAGATGACTATAGACTTGCAAGATAGGATCAAGAACACTCATATATTGATGAAAACATAATAGGTTCAGATCTGAAATCATGGCACTCGGGCGCTAGTGACAAGCATTAAGCATAGCAAAGTCATAGCAACATCAATCTCAGAACATAGTGGACACTAAGGATCAAACCCTAACAAAACTAACTCGATTACATGATAGACCCCATCCAACCCATCACCGTCCAGCAAGCCTACGATGGAATTACTCACGCACGGCGGTGAGCATCATGAAATTGGTGATGGAGGATGGTTGATGATGACGATGGCGATGGATTCCCCTCTCCAGAGCCCCGAACGGACTCCAGATCAGCCCTCCCGAGAGGTTTTAGGGCTTGGTGGCGGCTCCGTATCATAAAACGCGATGATTTCTTCTCTCTGATTTTTTTCTCTCCGAAACACAATATATGGAGTTGGAGTTGGAGTCGGAGAGGCAACAAGGGGCCCACGAGGTAGGGGGCGCACCCTAGGGGGGCCCCTGGGCAGCGCCCCCCACCCTCGTGAGAGGTGGGCCCCCTGGCCTTCATCTTTTGCAGGTATTTTTCTTATTTTCTGAAAAGTGGCTCCGTGAAGTTTCAGGTCATTCCGAGAACGTTTGCTCCTGCACATAAATAACACCATGGTAATTCTGCTGAAAAACAGCGTCAGTCCGGGTTAGTTCCATTCAAATCATGCAAGTTAGAGTCCAAAACAAGGGCAAAAGTGTTTGGAAAAGTAGATACGTGAGACGTATCAACTCCCCCAAGTTTAAACCTTTGCTTGTCCTCAAGCAATTTAGTTGATAAACTGAAAGTGATAAAGAAAAACTTTTACAAACTCTGTTTGCTCTTGTTGTTGTAAATATGTAAAGCCAGCATTCAAGTTTTCAGCAAAGATTATGACTAACCACATTCACAATAACGCTTAGGTCTCAAGTTTACTCATATCAATGGCATAATCAACTAGCGAGCAATAATAATAAATCTCGGATGACAACACTTTCTCAAAACAATCATAATATGATATAACAAGATGGTATCTCGCTAGCCCTTTCTGAGACCGCAAAACATAAATGCAGAGCACCTTTAAAGATCAAGGACTGACTAGACATTGTAATTCATGGTAAAAGAGATCCAGTCAAGTCATACTCAATGTAAACTAACATAATGATGCAAATGACAGCGTGCTCTCCAAACGGTCATGACTCATTAAAATTAATAACAGGACACGAATGCAAGCATGATAGATAAATCCACCATGAACATAAATACCATGGAAGGCTATGTTGATTTTGTTTCAACTACATGCGGAACATGCCCAGTCAAGTCACTTATCATTAGCAGGAGGATACCACTATCAATGTACCACATCCCATTAATAGCATGTATCATCCCAAAATTCTAAATTTTGGAATGTTATAAACAAATAGATAGATTTGATTGATTGTTTGATTGATTGTCTGAAAGTGAGTGAATTCGAAACTTTTTGAAAGTTAAATGAGAGGGAATAAAAGGACTTTCCCAAACTTTCATATTTGCTTTCTGATCTCCATGAATTCAAATTCTTTTCAATACAAAACCCTAGAGAGAAGATGACATGACTTCTTCCATTTAAAATGAAAAGGGTGTTTGAAAAATATTTGAATTCCATTGGGAAATATTTTCCAATTCAGAAACTTTAAGCAACTCAATGATTTTCACGAGAGAAGATAAAATGACTTCTTCAAATTATGAAATATGAGTTGGGAGTTTCAAAGGATCAATTTCAAGTCCTTTTGGAATTAATTTTCAATTTGGATTTATTTGAGTTTTATTCAAATTATTTTTCTCCAAAAATAAAATATATGGAAATTAGGGTAACATGATTCCCTACATTAGAAAATTGGAGAAAAATTATTTGAAATCATTTTGGTATTTTTAAAATGATTTTTACTGGATTTTAATAGACCAGTAGCACTCTTTGAATTATCTGAATTTGTGTGTATTTTATTTAATGCTAGAAAAATGTTCACGTTGTAGAAAATCTTTTTCTGAAAATTTTGATATATTATATGCCTATATAATATTTTATTTTATTTTGTTTTCTTTCTTTCTTTGTCTGTGTTAAAAAAAAACTCGCCGAACTGGGCCGGCCCAGCCAAGCCAGGCCAGGCCAGCCCAGCCACGCCGCCTTCCCACCTCCGTCACCGATCGGGACTCCGATCCCGCCACCGCCTCGCCTTTGCCCCTCCCCCAAGCCGCCTCTCCCCTCCCTCCTATAAGTGTCCCGGGCCCGGCCCCGTTTCTCCTCCCTCGAGCGCTGCACCACCACCCCTCATGCCGCATCTCGCCGGAGCCGCAGCCGCTGCCGCGAGCCGCCGCAACGCCGCCGTACTTTGCCACCGCCGCCCCGCTAGCAGCCGCTGCCGCAAGCCGCCGCTCCCCGCTGCTCGCTGCCGCATCGCGCGCCGCACGCCGCCGCCCGCGCCGCCTTGCCCCACCTCACCGGAGAGCCGCCGCCGCCGATCTAGCCGCCGTCGCATCGAGGTCAAACCGATGCGAACCGGTACTAAACCGAACCTAAGACCGGTTTATTTTTCGGTTTCTCTGGTTTTCTGTAAAACCCGTTTTTTTATATAATCCAGTTAATTTGTGAACGGTCACTGTTTAACTCACCGCAGCAAACGGATTCGTTCGTTAGCGTTCTATAATGAACTTTCGTTATTTAGTATTTTTCCTTTTCTTTTTAATTTTAGCCAGGGACCCGTATGTAATTAGTTTCTTCACAGTTTAGTCCCTGATCTTCAAACGACCACATCTTTTTACTCGTTAGTCCAAATCCAACGAAACCAACGCCCACGTCTTCGTTACGAACCCCTCTATCCACTAATCCAACTCAAACATGATTTTGAAAAGTTTAAAATTTGAATTAGATCAGATTTGAATTCAAACTTCATTTGATCATAACTTGAGTTTCGTAGCTCCGTTTGAGTTGATTCTTTTTGCAAATCGAAGCTCTTGACCTAAACCTTCTAATAAGGCCAAATTCACATAATTTTGGTACTGTTAGAAATTGTTTTACGTTGCAAGAGTTATTTTCTTGGTTTTGAAGTTTTCCGAATCGTCTTCTTCGTTCTTTCTGATCTTTTGAGTGATTGCTTATGTGTGGTTACTATTGCTTGCTTACGATAGATTGACCGGAGTGTGACGAGTAGATCTATCAAGAGTTTTGAGTGCGAATCATCTTCATCAACATTTGCAGGCAATTTCACACTTTTATCATACCTTTTCTACAACCCAGTTTTATTGCATTAGATCAATCCTCACACATTGCATGATTAGGATCTAATTAAATTGTGGGATGGGAAGTAGATGAGGTAGTACCTATTACCTGTATTATTATCAAACCTTTGGGAGTTACTTCTACGTTTGCTTATTATGCCATGCTTTGCTAGTAGACGTGGATTGGGTGAGTGATATCCATGACAGATGTGAGTTGATAATTTTAATGGTTTATCTAAGGTGGCAACTTAAACACACATCTGGGTGGATTGAGGCACCTGATGTCTATCAGGACTTGCCTGTTTTTTTTGGACCGCCACCCAGGCTCAAAGGGATCATAAGATCTTTCATGCTAGAAACTTCCGTGTGCAGCCATAAGCCATTATGGGCTCTGGCATAGTTGACTAAGTTGTGCGAACTCTTACGGGGTGGACTAGCAGATGTAGGGGTTGTAGGTGGTACGGTCTACCCCACATGTAAGGTGCTAGCGCTTCTGAAAGACTGTGTCTCGGTCATCCGTCTTCTCAAACACCATGTAGTGCGAGAAACCAAACGGAGGCGATCGAGTCTTGTGGGGAAAAGTGTGCAAACCTCTGCAGAGTGTACAAACTAATCATGATTAGCCGTGTCCCCGGTTATGGACAACTTGAGTATCTAGTACTTGAATATCATGTGAATCTCATCATGTTACTTTAAATGAATATTGTTGGGTTAAATGATGTTACTTAATTGGGATTGAGAATGCTGTCAACCATTCTCAATGTTCAACAACCACCATGATAGTTAATTAAAATGTATTCCTTTGCAGTAGGGAAAAATTGGCTTTACGCAAAAACCTTATAACCATAGAGCTTTTCCACCAGCCAAATATGCATGTAGTGATAGTCATTATTCATCATTCTCTATGGTGTGAATTTGCCAGTACATTCAATGTACTGACCCATTTCGGGCTGCAACGTCTCATGTTGCAGGTTTCTTACGACGAGTAAGTGATACGTTAGGGTTACGGTTTCTACACTCAACTTTGCCGTTGGTGTTGATGGGAATCCACAACCTTGTTGCTTCCGCTATATGGATTGAGGTAATAGTATTTACGTTACTTTATACATGTGATTTACCTCTGTTATAAATCCTTCGAGTACTGTGTGTGTCAGCATACCGATCCAGGGATGACACTTAAGCATAGAGACTTGACCCATTTGGGTCGGGTCGCTACAAGATGGTATCAGAGCACATGTTGACTGTAGGGCGTGACCCTAGAAACTGGCAAGCCCATAGCAAAGATTTTTCTCTACAACTTTCCCTTTCAAAAAGATCTTTTATTCTCTTCTCTTCTGAGCTTATTCAAAAATTCCCTTTGGTGAGACCATACCCCTTTCCCCTTTTGACCACACGAAGATTCGACTGATGAGACCACCCCAAGAAGTACGAGATATCGGACAACTAAGGCCACTTCGGAATGAAGAGTATTTTCCGTGCATCTGAATAATGGAAACTACAACAGTTGAAGGCCGAAGACAAGTAGAATTGGAAGGCTCTGAAGAATTCCCAGATTTGTATGACCTAGGAAGGCTACCCTTATGGAACTTGGCAGACTATGGAAGTTGTCAATACCCGAGATCAAGGTGTATCGGAGAAAGACTGAAACAAGGAGTATGAGAACTCGAAGTTTGTCAAGAAAACCCTAAGGCAGGAGATATCAACTATGGAATGATAGCTCATGGGAATGACAAGAGCAGAAACACGGTTATCCGTGATGTCATTGCCCACTGATGCTATTGTCACTGTGCTGAGTTAAGGATGCATTTCTTCAGAATGGATTTGATGGAAGAAGGCTGATGGAGCACCTATTAGTAAGATGAAGTTTTAACCTTAGCCGGTGTATCACCAGGAATTGGAGTAGTACATCAAGAAGTTGAAATGGAGCTCCAGGAAGTCGTATTAGACAAGGAAGTATTTCATGAGGAACTCAGGATCCTGAAGATGAGAGTAGCCAAGCTGGAGGAGCTACAACCTCGAGATACCGGAGAATTGTCAAGAACTGAAGGACAGTATGACCATGGTTCATGCCAAGGATGTTGAAACCTAGAAGTTTGAAATGCAAATCCGGAATATTAAAGGATGTCACGAGAGATTTCACGTCAACAGAGATTGATCTGGCAAAAGAACTTGAGAAAGACAAGCATGATCGGAAGAAGCCATTGGAGACATGACCAAGACTTGAAGAGTTTGGCGACGTTGACCTTAGAAGACCAAACCCCTGTTATACACCTACGTTAGATGCGACGTTTGTGAGTTGTCATTTGTTTGATGTTTTTTTTCTGACAGCCACAGATAAAATCTGTCTTTTCAAAACCATTGTTTGTATTGTGTGTATCCCTCTCTATCTCTCTTATCTTACCCCAAACCCATGGACCCAATAGAGGATGAATGAAGATGAGCTTATATTTTCTGGACCGATGAGCCAATTGGAGATGGACCAATGGATTCAGAACATGGAGGATCACATGGAGAATAACCCTATAGTTGGACATGATATGACCCAGCATGCTCTTCAATGCTTTGAAAGAGGTGCTGCTACTTGGTGGAGGATGTACCAAACCATCAATGGATGGCAAGGAGTAACCACTTGGAAAGAATTTAAGTTGACTTTGCTAAAGTCTCAGTTTGTGTCCCAGAAGTTGAAGCCTTATGGAAAGGATATGAAGAAAGCTTGCGCCTGCAAGACTTGTGGAGAAATAGGACACACCCATAAAGAACACAAGGATGAATGCCCTAATTGTGAAGGAAGTCACCCAGTTGAAGAATGCCCAATTGGGCAGATTACTTGTTTCTTGTGTGAAGGGACTACCCACTATCCTGCTAAGTGTTACATTTATCCCATGGTACAAGGAACCATCCAACAGAAAAAAGAAGCAATGAAAGGAGCCCTAATGGGAATTTTAGAAGAACCTGGGATGAAGGAAGATGTGGAGGACACGCCCAAAGAAGAACCAATTAAACCCTGCACCAAGTCATGCTATTCATGTGGAGAAGAAGGACACATCTCCCAGAATTGTATGAATGGGGATCTAGTAGAATTCCCGACGGAGGAAGTAGATTATGACCCACAGGAAATAGAAGCCCTGATTGGAATGGAAAAGTCCAGGAAGAGAAGTAGATTGGATCCCAGGAACAAACCAATTTCTACAAAGAAAGACCTGAGTCATATCACATGTTTCAGGTGCAAAAATTTAGGACACTACTTCAATGATTGCCCAAAAGGGAAGATGAGGACCCCAGGAGGCTATATAATCACAAGGAAACCTCGAAACTTGTCAGAAGTAATATGTTTCCGTTGTAATGAAGCAGGGCACTTTGCCAGAGATTGTCTGAAGGAGAAGGAGACTTGTGATAAATAGTTGAGTTTACAACAGAAGAAATATAGTAGTAGTAGTGAGAACATTTTTCTTTTAGATTGAGGTGTTGAGTTGAGACATGTAATGGAGAAGCGAGAGATTGTAATCATTTGAGAATGGATAAAGTAGCATCGTTGGTACTGATATGGATTTTATGAGTTGTTACTCTATGAAGAAGAATTTTGGCCATTCTGAGGATATGAGAAATATGGTCTATGGAAGATTTGTGCATTTAAGGGTGGTAGTACCCTATAAGAACCCTTGACTCTTGGAAAAGATAAGGATACTCCACTGAGTGGATTTTGGACAAAATGAATACGAGTTTTGTCTTGATATGTGTGATACCCCAAGAGTATGTGGGATGAAGTTGGAGACCGTCAGTTGTTTGGACCAAATGTGATCAAAGGAGTCAGAAGAGAATGTTAAGTTGATTCGAGATAGATTGAAGGTAGCTCAGTCCAGGCAGAAGAGTTATGTAGACTCAAAAAAAAACTCAAGGAGGTAGTCTATGAAATTGGAGACCGAGCATGTCTTCATGTGTTCCCTCTGCGAGGAGTAAAACGATTTGGAGTTAAGGGACAGTTAGCCCCGAGATTTGTAGGACCATACCGAGTTTTGGAGCGTATGAGAGAAGTGGCCTACAAGTTTGAGTTACCCGAAGGACTGTCAGGAGTTCAAGATATGTTTCACGTTTCCCAGTTGAAGAAGTGCCATGCAGAGATGGCCAATATTCCCCTGTAAGGACGCTTGACCGCGGAAAGGATAATGATGTTCCACGAAGTGGAATATGAACTTCATAAGTATAAGTTTTATCCCGGTATGAGGGATATCCCACGAGGATGAAGAGATGAGGTACTATTGGATATAAAGGAGGTATGATGTTGGAAATATGGATCAATGGAAATTCCATGATGAGTCTGAGTAATCATGTCCTAGTTTGGTGCCAATAGATGGAAGGACGACAGTACAATTGGATGGATTTAAGAATACTAGGAAGTTGGAAGTTGGAATAGCGATAAGTTGCCCGATGATAAGTTCAAGGACTACAAGTGATGAGGTGTGCCATAACCCACAGGCCCCAGGACCTGCCAAGAAGCAAACACACTCTTGCTGAAGGAAAAACCCTGGAAGAGGATATGCCCTTATCGATAGATGATTTTATAGGAGTAACGCAAAACCTGAGAGTTGTGAAGGAACGATAGATGGTTGTTTGGCTTGCAGAATCTATGGATTTGTCCGAACTTGGTTCGTCGACAAGAGAAATTCTGCAATGCTTGTGAGGATGACCGAGTGTTAGAATGCGAGATTCGCTAAACTGTATACAAGGTAATGATTTGGGTGCGGGATGGATTGATCACCATACCGACTTACTCTTATTATTCGTCTTGCTATATGGGATGGTAAATCTGAGTGACTTACCTATAGTAGAGAGACGATGATCAAAACTCTGTTTAAACCTTAGAATGGTATAAGTATTTTTCCCTTGTACACGGCAGCTTTGCCAACCGTAGGTTATACGCCGAGGATCAACCCAGACCCATTTCCTGCAGGAGAAACCATAAATTGTTGACCACCATGAGATATCGATAGTTGTTTAGTTTTGGCGTCTGACCCATCAGCTAAGAAGACCCAATCTCGGAATAACCTTACCAAGAGGAAAGGACAGAAGAATTGAGGAAAAGGTTATGCCACTACCGGAAGAGCTCAGAGAAGGAATTTTCTCAAGGAATCTGAGAAGACCGACACTGTCAAGAATAAGGATGAAGTAAATGAGTTTTGATGGAACAGTAACCATGTTTCTAAGGGTGGTAGCACCCCAGACCCCCTGTGATGATCGATGGATTTTGAGGAGACCCCCAAACCCTAACCTTTTCTTGCTAGCCTCTCCGAATCTCGAGGACGAGATTCATTTTAAGGGTGGTAGGTTTGTAACATCCCAAAATTCTAAATTTTGGAATGTTATAAAAAAATAGATAGATTCGATTGATTGTTTGATTGATTGTCTGAAAGTGAGTGAATTCAAAACTTTTTGAAAGTTAAATGAGAGGGAATAAAAGGACTTTCCCAAACTTTCATATTTGTTTTCTGATCTTCGTGAATTCAAATTCTTTTCAAATACAAAACCCCGGAGAGAAGATAAAATGACTTCTTCCATTTAAAATGAAAAGGGTGTTTGAAAAATATTTGAATTCCATTGGGAAATATTTCCAATTCAGAAACTTTAAGCAACTCAATGATTTTCACGAGAGAAGATAAAATGACTTCTTCAAATTATGAAATATGAGTTGGGAGTTTCAAAGGATCAATTTCAAGTCCTTTTGGAATTAATTTTCAAGTTGGATTTATTTGAGTTTTATTCAAATTATTTTTATCCAAAAATAAAATATATGGAAATTAGGGTAACATGATTCCCTACATTAGAAAATAGGAGAAAAATTTATTTGAAATCATTTTGGTATTTTTAAAATGATTTTTACTGGATTTTAATAGACTAGTAGCACTTTTTGAATTATCTGAATTTGTGTGTATTTTATTTAATTCTAGAAAAATGTTCACCGTGTAGAAAATCTTTTTCTGAAAATTTTGATATATTATATGCCTATATAATATTTTATTCTGTTTTGTTTTTCTTTCTTTCTTTGTCTGTGTTTATTAAAAAAAACTTCGCCAACTGGGCCGGCCCAGCTAGCCAGCCAGGCCGCGGCCCAGCTCCACCTTCCCCGACCTCCCGCAGGAGACCGAGCCCTGCACGCATTGCCGCCGCCGTTCCAGATCGGGACTCCGATCCCGCCACCGCCTCGCCATTTGCCCCTCCCCCAAGCCGTCTCTCCCCTCCCTCCTATAAGTGCCCCGGGCCCAGCCCCGTTTCTCCTCCCTCGAGCGCTGCACCACCGCCCCTCATGCCGTATCTCGCCGGAGCCCACAGCCGCTTCCGCGAGCCGCCGCAACGCCGCCGTACTTTGCCACCGCCGCCCCGCTAGCAGCCGCTGCCGCAAGCCGCCGCTCGCCGCCCCGCCCCGCCACACGCCCGTCGAGGTTCGCCGCCGCCTCGTAGTCCGCGCCGCCGGTTTTTTTAGAAAACTGAACGGTTTTCCGTTGGTTTTTTCGGTTTTTTTAGTTTTCGTTTTTTTAGATCGGTTTTTTTCGGTTTAGGTTAAATAGCGAGCGTTCGCTCGTTTGTTCGTTTAAACGAACACGTTCATCGTTTAGATCTGGATAACGAACGTTCGTTCGTTAATCCATTCATCGTTTTCTTTTCTCGGATTAAATCCGCGATTTTTCTGATCGCGATTCCTAATCCGATTTTCGTTTTAGTATAACTTTTCGCTCGTTTATCGGAATCAGGCGATTCAAGCGCCTAGAGTTTCGTCTCGAAACCCTCTATCCGTTTAACCAACTTAAACAAGATTTTGCTACTGTAAAATTTGCCCTAGATCCAGATTACTAGAACGAAGTTGTTTTCTTTCGCCGTTTGACTTTCGTTGCTTCGTTCGATTTGATTCTTTTTGCCAACCGGAGTTCTTAAGTTGAACCTTCTGGTTAGATCTCTTATTTGAGTTTTACCTGTGCATTAGATGAGTACTTATTGTATGCTTGTTTGTTTGTTTGCGATAGAGTACCCGGAGTGCGCCGCCTGTTACTTCGAATCGTTAGGTTTCGCGGATCATCAGCAAGGCAAGTAACACTTTGATCATACCTTTTCTACTACCAGTTTTATTGCATTAGATCAATCCTCACACATTGCATGATTAGGATCTAATTAAATTGTGGGATGGGAAGTAGATGAGGTAGTACCTATTACCTGTTTATTATCAAACCTTTGGGAGTTACTTCTACGTTTGCTTATTATGCCATGCTATGCTAGTAGACGTGGATTGGGTGAGTGAAATCCATGACAGATGTGAGATTGTTAATTAATGGTTTATCTAAGGTGGCAACTTAAACACACATCTGGGTGGATTGAGGCACCTGGGTATTCCAGGACTTGCCTGTTTTCTTTTGGACCGCCACCCAGGCTCAAAGGGATCATGAGACTATTCATACTAGAAACTTCCGTGTGCAGCCACAAGCTATTATGGGCTCTAGCATAGTTGACTAAGTCGTGCGAACTCTTACAGTGGTAGACTAGCAGATGTAGGGGATGTAGGTGGTACGGTCTACCCGATCGTAAGGTGCTAGCGCTTCTGAAAGACTATGTCTCGGTCATCCGTCTTCTCAAACACCATGTAGTGCGAGAAACCAAACGGAGGCGATCGAGTCTTGTGGGGAAAAGTGCGCAAACCTCTGCAGAGTGTAATAAACTAATCATGGTTAGCCGTGTCCCCGGTTATGGACATCTTGAGTATCTAGTACTTGGATTATCATGTGAATCTCAACATGTTACTCTAAATTAATTTTGTTGGGTTTTGTTTAATGATGATGCTTAATTGGGATTGAGAATGCTGTCAACCATTCTCAATGTTTAACAACCACCATGATAGTAATTAAATTTTATTCCTTTGAAGTAGGGAAAAATTGGCTTTACGCAAAACTGTAACCATAGAGCTTTCCACCAGCCAAATATGCATATAGTATAGCTGTTCATTCCATTACTCTCTATGTGTTACCTTGCCAGCATATTCCATGTGCTGACCCATTTTCGGGCTGCAACGTTAATGTTGCAGACTTTTCAGACGATGATTAAGGAGTTTTAGGTCGTGGTTCTATACTCAGTGATGCCGTTGGAGTTGATGGACTCACTTATCTTCCAAGCCTTCCGCTGTTATCATTATTAGATGGCCTTAAGCCATATTTATTGTAATAAGTTCTCTTTTGAGACACTCGATGTAATAAGTGTGTGATTGCTACTCTGCTATAAATCCTCCGAGTACTGTGTGGTGTCAGCATTACTGATCCAGGGATGACACCGGAGCACAGATATCAGACTGTTTGAGGTCTGGTCGCTATAGAGATGGTATCAGAGCACACGCTGACTGTAGGACACGACCACTTAAGCTACAGACCTAGATCACTATTCACTCACTTCTCTCTCTGACTTCTCATCTTTTCTACTCTTTAGGATGGCGGATGCAAGGAACAAGTTCAACAACCGGATGAAGATACACCCTTTGGACGTCACTTGGAAGGAAGTCACTAGATACCCTGAACATAGGAGTACCAAGCTTCACGGGAACCTACAACGCCACTTTACCTGAAGAAGAGCGCTGGATGATTCAAGTTCAAGTTTCAGGGAAGGACGTTCATGCCTCACTGAGCCCATAGAGTTTTCTTTTGATGCACCAACTTGGAGTCTAGGAAAAGAGCATGGCAGCTCACATCGCCATGGGACGCATTGGAGAAGTCTACCGCAAGGATCTCAAGGATACTATCTACCAGATTTGTGGACGCCGAGATGAACACTGGGAGATGATCAGCACCAGGAAGGATAGATCAATCGCCACTTTTATCCAGGAGTTAAACCAGCACATTCGACGACAGGAGAACCAGATGTGCGCCGACATGATAGATCTGAAGAAGGCTAAGACTAGAATCAAGGAACTGGAGGAAGAACTCAAGGCTACACGTGAAGATTACAAAGAGGAAATTGAAGTATTGGTGGAGAAGAATGACGACCTGATCAAGAAGATTGGAATATTTATGGGAGGCCCGACACCCGTAGATGAAGACAAAGAACCCAAGGAGATCAGCCCGGAAGACTACATCATCATCGACATCACCGACTCGTAAGCAGATAGTAGCGATGATGACTATGTTGATGAAGCAGGAGCAGATATTATGGAGTCAACGACCGTAGAATATTTCTATATAGACCACCTCATCAGTAGTAGTAGTCCACCATGTAAATATAGTAGTCCGAGCACTTTTGCGATAGTTAGATCGATTGTATGCCTTTGGTTGATTGATTGAAGTGAATTGTTTGCTTTTGCCTCATGTGCATATGGGTAGTGTTTTCTCTTTACACCCTCTCTATTCTTATATCTCATCTTTTCTAAACCCTCAGATGCCTCCGAGACGTGACCCCGTTTTGCTTTCCCACCGGAGCTCACCCAGTTGATCCAGCAGCAGAACACATTGATGCAGTTGCTAGTCCAGAATCAGAATCAGGGGAACAACAACAACAACCACCACCACCACCACCACCTGTTGACCACTTAGCCCGTTTTCTTAGGCTGAATCCGCTGGTGTTTTCCAGTAGCACCGAGCCGATAGTAGCAGATGATTGGCTCCGCAAGACAGCTAGGGAGTTGACCACAGCAGGATGCACAGATGCGGAGAAGGTGAAGTTTGCCGCACATCAGTTTAGAAGGACCCGCAGCATCATGGTGGGAGAATTTCACAGCCACTTTCCCTGTAGACACTGTCACATGGGACCAGTTTCAGCAGGCTTTTCCGTACTGCCCATGTTTCAGCAGGAGCTATGGCCATTGAAGAAGCGTGAGTTTCAGCAACTTGCGCCAAGGAGGAAGGACAGTTGCCAGTATGTGGAGGAATTTAGTAAGTTAGCATGTTATGCCCCAGATGACGTCGCTATGGATGCAGCTAAGCAAGAGAAGTTTTTGGAAGGACTGAATGATGAGTTGAGCATGCAGTTGATGGTAGCCACCTTCAATAACTACCAGGAGTTGGTAGATCGTGCTCTTATGATTGAAGGGAAGCAGCAGCAAATTGAGAATCGCAAGAGGAAGTATGGACAAGGAAAGTACAATTCAGGAGCTCAGCAGAAGCCACGTTTTACCCCTAGACCGGGAGGACATTTTCAGCATACCCATGGAGGAGGTAGCTCGCACAATCACAATGGCACCAAGAATGGTAATGGCAATGGAGGAAGCAACGGCCAGAACCGCACCAACCCCTCAACCCCAGCCAAGAAGGACTTGAGCCAAGTCACTTGCTATAAGTGTTCGAAGACCGGACATTATGCCAATGAATGCCCTGAAGGCCAAAATGGCAATAGAGTTCTGGGAAGAAGCCGAACCCTTTCAACAGGGGACAGGTGAACCACGTTAGCGTGGAGGAGGTTGAAGCTCAGCCCGATGCAGTAATAGGTAAGTTTTTGGTTAAGTCATTTACTGCACTCGTTCTTTTTGATACTGGTGCATCACATTCATACATCTCAAGGGGATTTGTGGATAAGTATAACCTACCAACCCAAGCCCTTAGGTCACCCATGTTAGTAACCTCACTCGGAGCAGAGTATGTGGCTAGTCTATGGTGTGATCGGTTACCATTAAGGATTGGTAACTATGTTTTTCCCTCAGACCTAATAGTATTGGAATCTCAAGGATTGGATGTGATATTAGGCATGGATTGGTTATCAAAGTATAAAGGTAATATTGAGTGTGCTAGTAAGTCAATTTTGCTTACCACACCAGAAGGGAGAAGGATCAAGTATGTATCCCGGCATGTGCCAAAGAGGACCCAAGTAAATTGCCTAACAGGAGTTTTGCAGGAGGAAGTACCAGTGGTAAGGGATTTCCCTGATGTATTTCCAGAAGAGTTGCCAGGCATGCCACCGGATAGAGATATTGAGTTCTTGATCGAGCTATTGCCCGGCACTGGGCCAATATCAAAGAGACCTTATAGGATGCCAGCAAAGGATTTGTTGGAAATTAAGAAGTAGAATTAAGGAGTTACTGATAAGGGTTACGTTCGCCCATGTTCTTCACCTCGGGGATCACCAGTACTACTAGTGGAGAAGAAGGATGGATCGTTAAGGATTGGTTGTTGATTATCGAGGATTGAATGAAGTAACAATCAAGAACAAGTACCCGCTACCAATGATCAATGATCTATTTGATCGATTGCAAGGAGCTAAAGTGATTTCCAAGATCGATTTGCGATCAGGGTACCACCAGTTGAAGATTCGAGACAGGATATTTCGAAGACAGCTTTTACCACCAGGTATGGGCTGTATGAGTATACCGTTATGTCATTTGGTCTGACTAACGCGCCTGCCTATTTTATGAACATGATGAACAAAGTGTTTATGGAGTTTTTGGATAAGTTCATCGTAGTGTTCATTGATGATATCCTGGTTTATTCAAAGAATGAAGAGGAACATAAGGAGCATTTGCGTTTGGTACTTCGAAAGCTCAGAGAACACCAATTATATGCCAAGTTCAGCAAATGTGAGTTTTGGTTGAAAGAAGTAGGATTCCTCGGACACGTTATTGAAGGCAAATATGCCCTAGAGGCAATAATAAAAGTTATTATTTCCTTATATCATGATAAAAGTTTATTATTCATGCTAGAATTGTATTAACCGGAAACATAATACATGTGTGAATACATAGACAAACAGAGTGTCACTAGTATGCCTCTACTTGACTAGCTCGTTAATCAAAGATGGTTATGTTTCCTAACCATGGACAAAGAGTTGTCATTTGATTAACGGGATCACATCATTAGTTGAATGATCTGATTGACATGACCCATTCCATTAGCTTAGCACCCGATCATTTAGTATGTTGCTATTGCTTTCTTCATGACTTATACATGTTCCTATAACTATGAGATTATGCAACTCCCGTTTGCCGGAGGAACACTTTGTGTGCTACCAAACGTCACAACGTAACTGGGTGATTATAAAGGAGCTCTACAGGTGTCTCCAAAGGTACATGTTGGGTTGGCGTATTTCGAGATTAGGATTTGTCACTCCGATTGTCGGAGAGGTATCTCTGGGCCCTCTCGGTAATGCACATCACTGAAGCCTTGCAAGCATTGCAACTAATGAGTTAGTTGCGAGATGATGTATTACGAAACGAGTAAAGAGACTTGCCGGTAACGAGATTGAACTAGGTATTGAGATACCGACGATCGAATCTCGGGCAAGTAACATACCGATGACAAAGGGAACAACGTATGTTGTTATGCGGTCTGACCGATAAAGATCTTCGTAGAATATGTAGGAGCCAATATGAGCATCCAAGTTCCGCTATTGGTTATTGACCGGAGACGTGTCTCGGTCATGTCTACATTGTTCTCGAACCGTAGGGTCCGCACGCTTAAGGTTTCGATGACAGTTATATTATGAGTTTATGAGTTTTGATGTACCGAAGGAGTTCGGAGTCCCGGATGAGATCGGGGACATGACGAGGAGTCTTGAAATGGTCGAGATGTAAAGATCGATATATTGGACGACTATATTCGGACATCGAAAAGGTTCCGAGTGATTCGGGTATTTTTCGGAGTACCGGTAGTTACGGGAGAAGCAATGGGCCTTGATGGGCTTTAGTGGGAAGAGGAGAAAGGGCCAAGGGGCTGCTGCGCCCCCCTCCCCTCTAGTCCGAATTGGACTAGGGAAAAGGGGGCCGGCCACCTTTCCTTCTCCTCCACTTCCTTCTCCCTTCCTCCCCTCTTGGTGGACTCCTACTAGGACTTGGAGTCCTAGTAGGACTCCGCATCCTGGCCGCACCAATTGCCTTGGCCGGCCTCCTCCTCCTCCATCCTTTATATACTGAGGCAAGGGGCACCCCATGAACACAAGTTGATCTTCGTGATCGTTCCTTAGCCGTGTGCGGTCCCCCCTTCCACCATATTCCACCTCGGTCATATTGTAGCGGTGCTTAGGCGAAGCCCTGCGATGGTAGAACATGAAGATCGTCACCACGCCGTCATGCTGACGGAACTCCTCCCCGAAGCTTTGCTGGATCGGAGCCCGGGGAGCGTCATTGAGCTGAACGTGTGCCAAGAACTCGGAGGTGCCGGAGTAACGGTGCTTGGATCGGTCGGATCGTGAAGACGTACGACTACATCAACCGCGTTGTGCTAACGCTTCCGCAGTCGATCTACAAGGGTACGTAGATCACACTCTCCCCTCTCGTTGCTATACATCACCATGATCTTGCGTGTGCGTAGGAATTTTTTTGAAATTACTACGTTCCCCAACAGTGGCACCCGAGCCTAGGTTTTATATGTTGATGTTATATGCACGAGTAGAACACAAGTGAGTTGTGGGCGATATAAGTCATACTGCTTACCAGCATGTCATACTTTGGTTCGGCGGTATTGTTGGACGAAGCGGCCCGGACCGACATTACGCGTACGCTTACGCGAGACCGGTTCTCCCGACGTGCTTTGCACATAGGTGGCTTGCGGGTGACAGTTTCTCCAACTTTAGTTGAACCGAGTGTGGCTACGCCCAGTCCTTGCGAAGGTTAAAACAGCACCAACTTGACAAACTATCGTTGTGGTTTTGATGCGTAGGTAAGATTGGTTCTTGCTTAAGCCCGTAGCAGCCACGTAAAACTTGCAACAACAAAGTAGAGGACGTCTAACTTGTTTTTGCAGGGCATGTTGTGATGTGATATGGTCAAGACATGATGCTAAATTTTATTGTATGAGATGATCATGTTTTGTAACCGAGTCATCGGCAACTGGAAGGAGCCATATGGTTGTCGCTTTATTGTATGCAATGCAATCGCGCTGTAATGCTTTACTTTATCACTAAGCAGTAGCGATAGTCGTGGAAGCATAAGATTGGCGAGACGACAACGATGCTACGATGGAGATCAAGGTGTCGCGCCGGTGACGATGGTGATCATGACGGTGCTTCGGAGATGGAGATCACAAGCACAAGATGATGATGGCCATATCATATCACTTATATTGATTGCATGTGATGTTTATCTTTTATGCATCTTATCTTGCTTTGATTGACGGTAGCATTATAAGATGATCTCTCACTAAATTATCAAGGAGTGTTCTACCTGAGTATGCACCGTTGCGAAAGTTCTTCGTGCTGAGACACCACGTGATGATCGGGTGTGATAGGCTCTACGTTCAAATACAACGGGTGCAAAACAGTTGCATACGCGGAATACTCAGGTTATACTTGATGAGCCAAGCATATACAGATATGGCCTCGGAACACGGAGACCGAAAGGTTGAGCGTGAATCATATAGTAGATATGATCAACATAGTGATGTTCACCAATGAAACTACTCCATCTCACGTGATGATCGGACATGGTTTAGTTGATTTGGATCACGTGATCACTTAGAGGATTAGAGGGATGTCTATCTAAGTGGGAGTTCTTAAGTAATATGATTAAATTGAACTTAAATTTATCATGAACTTAGTCTCGGTAGTATTTTGCAAATCATGTTGTAGATCAATAGCTCGCGTTGTTGCTTCCCTGTGTTTATTTTGATATGTTCCTAGAGAAAATTGTGTTGAAAGATGTTAGTAGCAATGATGCAGATTGGATCCGTGATCTGAGGTTTATCCTCATTGCTGCACAGAAGAATTACGTCCTTGATGCACCGCTAGGTGACGGACCTATTGCAGAAGCAGATGCAGACGTTATGAACGTTTGGCTAGCTCAATATGATGACTACTTGATAGTTTAGTGCACCATGCTTAATGGCTTAGAATCGGGACTTCAAAGACGTTTTGAACGTCATGGAGCATATGAGATGTTCCAGGAGTTGAAGTTAATATTTCAAGAAAATACCCGAGTTGAGAGATATGAAGTCTCCAACAAGTTCTATAGCTAAAAGATGGAGGAGAATCGCTCAACTAGTGAGCATGTGCCCAGATTGTCTGAGTACTACAATCGCTTGAATCAAGTGGGAGTTAATCTTCCAGATAAGATAGTGATTGACAGAATTCTCTAGTCACCATCACCAAGTTAGTAGAACTTCGTGATGAACTATGATATGCAAGGGATAACGGAAACGATTCCCAAGCTCTTCGTAATGCGGAAATTGACGAAGGTAGAAATCGAGAAAAACATCAAGTGTTGATGGTAGACAAGACCACTAGTTTCAAGAAAAGGGCAGAGGGAAGAAGGGGAACTTCAAGAAGAACAGCAAGCAAGCAAGTTGCTGCTCAAGTGAAGAAGCCCAAGTCTGGTCCTAAGCCTGAGACTAAGTGTTTCTACTGCAAAGGGACTGGTCACTGGAAGCAGAACTACCCCAAGTGATTGGCAGATAAGAAGGATGGCAAAGTGAACATAAGTATATTTGATATACATGTTATTGATGTGTACATTACTAGTGTTTATAGCAACCCCTCAGTATTTGATACTAGTTCAGTTGCTAAGATTAGTAACTCGAAACGGGAGTTGCAGAATAAACAGAGACTAGTTAAGGGTGAAGTGACGATGTGTGTTGGAAGTGGTTCCAAGATTGATATGATCATCATCGCACACTCCCTATACTTTTGGGATTAGTGTTGAACCTGAATAAGTGTTATTTGGTGTTTGCATTAAGCATGAATATGATTTGATCATGTTTATTGTAATACGATTATTCATTTAAAGTAAGAGAATAAATTGTTGTTCTGTTTACATGAATAAAACCTTATATGGTTACACACCCAATGAAAATAGTTCATTGGATCTCGATCGTAGTGATACACATAATCATAATATTGAAACCAAAAGATGCAAAGTCAATAATGATAGTGCAACTTATTTGTAGCACTGCCGTTTAGGTCATATTGGTGTAAAGCGCATGAAGAAACTCCATGCTGATGGGATTTTTGGAATCACTTGATTATGAATCACTTGATGCTTGCGAACCATGCCTCATGGGCAAGATGACTAAGACTCCGTTCTTCGGAGCGAGCAACTGACTTATTGGAAATAATACATACTGATGTATGCGGTCCGATGAGTGTTAAAGCTCACGGCAAGTATCGTTATTTTCTGAACTTCACAAATGATTTGAGCGGATATGGGTATATCTACTTGATGAAACAAAGGTCTGAAACATTTGAAAAGTTTAAAGAATTTCAGAGTGAAGTGGAGAATCATCGTAACAAAAATGAAAGTTTCTACGATATGATCGCAGAAGTAAAATATTTGAGTTACGAGTTTGGTCTTCAATTAAAACAATGTGGAATAGTTTCACAAACTCATGCCACCTGGAACACCACAGCATAATGGTGTGTCCGAATGTCATAACCGTACTTTATTAGATATGGTGTGATCTATGATGTCTCTTACCGATCTACCACTATCGTTTTGGGGTTATGCATTAGAGACAGCTGCATTCACGTTAAATAGGGCACCATCTAAAATCTGTTGAGACGACACCGTATGAATTGTGGTTTGGCAAGAAACCAAAGTTGTCGTTTCTTAAAGTTTGGGGTTGTGATGCTTATATGAAAAAGTTTCATCCTAATAAGCTCAAACCCAAATCGGAGAAATATGTCTTCATAGGATACCCAAAGAAGACTGTTGGGTACACCTTCTATCACAAATCTGAAGGCAAGTCTTTTGTTACTAAATTCGGAGTTTTTCTAGAGAAGGAGTTTCTCTCGAAAGAAGTGGTGGGAGGAAAGTAGAACTTGATGAGGTAAATGTACCTGCTCCCTTATTGGAAAGTAGTTCATCACAGAAATCTATTCCTGTGACTACTACACCAATTAGTGAGGAAGCTAATGATAATGATCATGTTCAGATCAAGTTACTACCGAACCTCGTAGGTAAACCAGAGTGAGATCCGCACCAGAGTGGTACAGTAATCCTGTTCTGGAGGTCATGTTACTTGACCACGACGAGTCTACGAACTATGAGGAAGCGATGATGAGCCCAGATTCCGCGAAATGGCTTGAGGCCATGCAATCTGAGATGAGATCCATGTATGAGAACAAAGTATGGACTTTGATTGACTTGCCCATTGATCGGCAAGCCATTGATATTAAATGGATCTTCAAGAGGAAGACAGACGCTGATAGTAGTGTTACTATCTACAAAGCTAGAATTGTCGCAAAAAGGTTTTTGACAAGTTCAAGGTGTTGACTACAATGAGAGTTTCTCACTCGTATCTATGCTTAAGTCTGTCCGATCATGTTAGCAATTGCGCATTTTATGAAATCTGGCATGGTAAACACTGCATTCTTAATGGATTTTTTAAAGAAGAGTTTGTATATGATGGCAACAAGAAGGTTTTGTAATCCTAAAGGTGCTTAACAAAATATGCAGCTCAGCGATCCATCTATGGACTGGTGCAAGCATTCTCGGAGTTGGAATATACGCTTTGATAAGTTGATCAAAGCATAGTTTTATACAGACTTGCCGTGAAGCCTGTATTTACAAGAAAGTGAGTGGGAGCACTACATCATTCTGATAAGTATATGTGAATGACATATTGTTGATCGGAAATAATGTAGAATTATTCTGCAAAGCATAAAGGAGTGTTTGAAAGGAGTTTTTCAAAGAAAGACCTCGGTGAAGCTGCTTACATATTGAGTATCAAGATCTATAGAGATAGATCAAGACGCTTGATAGTTTTTCAATAAATACATACCTTGACAAGATTTTGAAGTAGTTCAAAATGGACAGTCAAAGAAAGAGTTTCTTGCCTATGTTACAAGGTGTGAAATTGAGTAAGACTCAAAGCCCGACCACGGCAGAAGATAGAAAGAGAATGAAAGTCAATTCCTATGCCTTGGTCATAGGTTTCTAAAGTATGCCATGCTGTGTACCAGATCTATTGTATACCCTACCACTGAGTTTAAGAGGGAGTACAATAGTGATCTAGGAGTAGATCACTGGACAACGGTCAAAATTATCCTTAGTTGGAATAAGGATATGTTTCTCGATTATGGAGGTGACAAAAGGTTCGTCGTAAAGGGTTACGTCGATGCAAGTTTTGACACTAATCTAGATGAATCTAAGTCTCAATCTAGATACATATTGAAAGTGGGAGCAATTAGCTAGAGTAGCTCCGTGCAGAGCATTGTTGACATAAATATTTGCAAAATACTTACGGATCTGAATATAACAGACCCGGTGACTAAAATTATCTCACAAGCAAAACATGATCACACCTTAGTACTCTTTGGGTGTTAATCACATAGCGATGTGAACTAGATTACTGACTCTAGTAAACCCTTTGGGTGTTGGTCACATATCGATGTGGACTATGGGTGTTAATCACATGGTGATGAGAACTATTGCTATTAAATCACATGGCGATGTGAACTAGATTATTGACTCTAGTGCAAGTGGGAGACTGAAGGAAATATGCCCTAGAGGCAATAATAAAGTTATTTATTTCCTTATATCATGATAAAAGTTTATTATTCATGCTAGAATTTGTTATTAACGAAACATATACATGTGGTGAATACATAGACAACAAAGTGTCTAGTATGCTCTATTGACTAAGCTCGTTAATCAAAGATGTTATGTTTCCTAACCATGGACAAAGAGTTGTCATTTGATTAACGGGATCACATCATTAGTTGAATGATCTAATTGACATGACCCATTCCATTAGCTTAGCACCCGATCGTTTAGTATGTTGCTATTGCTTTCTTCATGACTTATACATGTTCCTATGACTATGAGATTATGCAACTCCCGTTTGCCAGAGGAACACTTTGTGTGCTACCAAACGTCACAACGTAACTGGGTGATTATAAAGGAGCTCTACAGGTGTCTCCAAAGGTACATGTTGGGTTGGCGTACTTCGAGATTAGGATTTTCACTCCGATTGTCGGAGAGGTATCTCTGGGCCCTCTCGGTAATGCACATCACATAAGCCTTGCAAGCATTGCAACTAATGAGTTAGTTGCGAGATGATGTATTACGAAACGAGTAAAGAGACTTGCCGGTAACGAGATTGAAATAGGTATTGAGATACCGACGATCGAATCTCGGGCAAGTAACATACCGATGACAAAGGGAACAACGTATGTTGTTATGCGGTCTGACCGATAAAGATCTTCGTAGAATATGTAGGAGCCAATATGAGCATCCAGGTTCCGCTATTGGTTATTGACCGGAGACGTGTCTCGGTCATGTCTACATTGTTCTCGAACCCGTAGGGTCCGCACGCTTAAGGTTTCGATGACAGTTATATTATGAGTTTATGAGTTTTGATGTACCGAAGGAGTTCGGAGTGCCGGATGAGATCGGGGACATGACGAGGAGTCTCGAAATGGTCGAGATGTAAAGATCGATATATTGGACGACTATATTCGGACATCGGAAAGGTTCCGAGTGATTCGGGTATTTTTCGGAGTACCGGGTAGTTACGGGAGAAGCAATGGGCCTTGATGGGCTTTAGTGGGAAGAGGAGAAAGGGCCAAGGGGCTGCTGCGCCCCCCCTCCCCTCTAGTCCGAATTGGACTAGGGAAAAGGGGGCCGGCCACCTTTCCTTCTCCTCCACTTCCTTCTCCCTTCCTCCCCTCTTGGTGGACTCCTACTAGGACTTGGAGTCCTAGTAGGACTCCACATCCTGGCCGCACCAATTGCCTTGGCCGGCCTCCTCCTCCTCCATCCTTTATATACTGAGGCAAGGGGCACCCCATGACACAAGTTGATCTTCGTGATCGTTCCTTAGCCGTGTGCGGTGCCCCCCTCCACATATTCCACCTCGGTCATATTGTAGCGGTGCTTAGGCGAAGCCCTGCGACGGTAGAACATCAAGATCGTCACCACGCCGTCGTGCTGACGGAACTCCTCCCCGAGCTTTGCTGGATCGGAGCCCGGGAGCGTCATCGAGCTGAACGTGTGCCAAGAACTCGGAGGTGCCGGAGTAACGGTGCTTGGATCGGTCGGATCGTGAAGACGTACGACTACATCAACCGCGTTGTGCTAACGCTTCCGCAGTCGATCTACAAGGGTACGTAGATCACACTCTCCCCTCTCATTGCTATGCATCACCATGATCTTGCGTGTGCGTAGGAATTTTTCTGAAATTACTACGTTCCCCAACAGTTATTTCCGGAGAAGGTATAGTAGTAGATCCCGCTAAAGTTGAAACCGTGACCAAGTGGGAAGCCCCAACAACAGTTGGAGAGATCCGGAGTTTTCTTGGACTCGCAGGATACTACCGGAGATTTATTGAGAATTTCTCAAAGATTGCGAAGCCTATGACTGAGTTGTTAAAGAAAGATACCAAGTTCATATGGACAGAGGAGTGTGGGGCTAGTTTTCAGGAGTTGAAGAAACGCTTGGTTACCTCACCAGTGTTGATTTTGCCAGACCAGACCAAAGATTATGAGGTGTACTGTGACGCTTCATGTCGAGGACTTGGAGCAGTGCTTATGCAGGAAGGGAGAGTTGTTTCATATGCCTCAAGACAACTGAAGCCCCATGAGTTGAATTATGCTACGCATGATTTGGAGTTAGCAGCCGTAGTGCATGCTTTGAAAACATGGAGACATTTCCTCATTGGAAACCATTGTGAGGTGTACACGGATCATAAGAGTTTGAAGTACATTTTCACCCAGAAGGAGTTGAATCTCAGACAAAGGAGATGGTTGGAGCTTATCAAAGATTATGATATAAAATTACATTATCATCCCGGAAAGGCTAATGTAGTAGCTGACGCATTAAGCCGTAAGAGTCATGTCAATACGTTAATGACGGGAGAAATACCCAAGGAGTTAGCAGAAAATCTTCGTGAACTATGTTTGGAAATAGTTCCGAGAGGCTATGTAGCAGCATTGGAGATTCAGTCGACCTTGATGAATAAAATCAGGGAAGCTCAGAAGACTGACAAAGAGGTTGCCGCTATAAAGGAGAAACTGAGCAAATGAAAAGCTAAAGGATTTCGTGCGGATGAGCACGATACCCTATGGTTTGAAGATCGTGTTTATGTGCCCAATAACCCGGAGATCAGGAAGTTGATTTTGCAAGAGGCACACGATTCACCGTATTTGATTCACCCAGGAAATACCAAGATGTATTTGGATTTGAAGGATATTTTCTGGTGGACCAGAATGAAGAAGGATATAGCGGAGTATGTAGCAGTTTGTGATGTATGCTAGGGAGTAAAGGCAGAGCATCAGAAGCCAGTAGGATTGTTACAACCATTGCCGATACCCGAATGGAAGTGGGATAAGCTAGGCATGGATTTTATCACGGGTTTGCCCAGGACTCATTCAGGCTATGACTCAATTTGGGTTGTAGTTGATCGATTGACGAAAGTAGCTCATTTCATCCCAGTAAAGACCACTTACACCAGTGCTAAGTTGGCAAAGATATACATGACCAGGATCGTATGTCTGCATGGAGTTCCGAGGAGTATCGTATCTGATAGAGGAACCCAGTTTACCTCAAAGTTCTGGAAGCAGTTGCACAAAACTTTGGGTACCAGGCTAGAATTCAGTACAGCTTTTCATCCACAGACAGATGGACAGACCAAGAGAGTCAATCAGATTTTGGAGGATATGCTGAGAGCTTGTGCGCTAGATTATGGATCTAGTTGGGACGATAATCTACCATATGCCGAGTTCTCTTACAACAACAGTTACCAAACCAGTTTAAAGATGGCCCCTTTCGAAGCTTTGTACGGAAGGAGGTGCAGGACACCGCTGTCGTGGGACGAAGTTGGAGACCGCCAGTTGTTTGGACCTGACTTGATTAAAGAGTCTGAACAGAAGGTGAAATTGATTCGCGATAGGCTCAAGGTAGCCCAGTCCAGACAGAAAAGTTATGCAGATTCTAAACGCAAGGAGACAGTTTACGAAGTCGGAGATAGAGCTTATCTTCGAGTATCTCCACTTCGGGGAACAAAGCGTTTTGGAGTTAAAGGGAAGCTAGCGCCACGATTTGTAGGACCATATCGAGTTTTGGAGCATATGGGAGAAGTGGCCTACAAGTTGGAATTGCCCGAAGGATTGTCAGGAGTTCATGATGTGTTCCATGTTTCTCAGCTGAAGAAGTGTCATGCGGAGATGGCTGGCATACCATTGAGAGATACAGTGCCTTTGGAAACTATACAGTTGGATAATGATTTGACCTACGAGGAGAAGCCAGTCAAGATTCTCGAGTTTGCCAGCCGAGTTACCCGCAGCAAAGTTATCAAGTTTTGCAAAGTTTAGTGGAGCCACCACTCAGAGGATGAAGCCACCTGGGAACGAGAGGAAGATTTGCTCACAGACCACCCTCACCTATTTTCTAGCCAACCAGAATCTCGAGGGCGAGATTCATCTTAAGGGGGGTACGTTTGTAACATCCCAAATTTTCAATTTGGAATGTTATACATTAGATCATCATTGCATATCATATTTTATTTTGCATTTTGATTGATCCTAGAAAATTCTACGCAACTCAAGGACCCACGGAGAGAGTTGGGGATTTCGTTATTTTCATATTTGAGTTTTCTCAAATTTTGAGAATAGGATCATTTGATTTTATTTATTTTATCATCAGTTATTTCTATTACAAAAATATGAGAGAGGGAATAAAATGACTTTCCCAAAATAGAGAAATATTGAGGATTTAATAATAAAATCAAATAAGATTTTATTTCAGAGTTTTTCGGTGTTTTATTTGAATTTAGGAAAAATGTGCGTTTTTCAAAATTGCATTTAGGGCCCAAATAAATGTTCACTTTGTCGGGCTTGATTTTAGAAGCCCGGGAAAATTTATTTCGGGATTTTTGGAGTCCGTTTAGTATTTCTTTTTATTTTTCTTCCGAGCGTAACTATTTTTTTTAAAAGGGGAAACCGACCTACGGGCCGTGTCCGACTAGGACTCCCGGCCCGTAGGGGCTTTATAAGCCGGCCCACCCCGGGGGAAACCCTAGCCCACCGCCGCCCCGCTAGCAGCCGCTGCCGCAAGCCGCCGCTCGCCGCCCCGCCCCGCCACACGCCCGTCGAGGTTCGCCGCCGCCTCGTAGTCCGCGCCGCCGGTTTTTTTAGAAAACTGAACGGTTTTCCGTTGGTTTTTTCGGTTTTTTTAGTTTTCGTTTTTTTAGATCGGTTTTTTTCGGTTTAGGTTAAATAGCGAGCGTTCGCTCGTTTGTTCGTTTAAACGAACACGTTCATCGTTTAGATCTGGATAACGAACGTTCGTTCGTTAATCCATTCATCGTTTTCTTTTCTCGGATTAAATCCGCGATTTTTCTGATCGCGATTCCTAATCCGATTTTCGTTTTAGTATAACTTTTCGCTCGTTTATCGGAATCAGGCGATTCAAGCGCCTAGAGTTTCGTCTCGAAACCCTCTATCCATTTAACCAACTTAAACAAGATTTTGCTACTGTAAAACTTGCCCTAGATCCATATTACTAGAACAAAGTTGTTTTCTTTCGCCGTTTGACTTTCGTTGCTTCGTTCGATTTGATTCTTTTTGCCAACCGGAGTTCTTAAGTTGAACCTTCTGGTTAGATCTCTCATTTGAGTTTTACCTGTGCATTATATGAGTACTTATTGTATGCTTGTTTGTTTGTTTGCGATAGAGTACCCGGAGTGCGCAGCCTGTTACTTCGAATCGTTAGGTTTCCCGGATCATCAGCAAGGCAAATAACACTTTGATCATACCTTTTCTACTATCCAGTTTTATTGCATTAGATCAATCCTCACACATTGCATGATTAGGATCTAATTAAATTGTGGGATGGGAAGTAGATGAGGTAGTACCTATTACCTGTTTATTATCAAACCTTTGGGAGTTACTTCTACGTTTGCTTATTATGCCGTGCTATGCTAGTAGACGTGGATTGGGTGAGTGAAATCCATGACAAATGTGAGATTGTTAATTAATGGTTTATCTAAGGTGGCAACTTAAACACACATCTGGGTGGATTGAGGCACCTGGGTATTCCAGGACTTGCCTGTTTTCTTTTGGACCGCCACCCAGGCTCAAAGGGATCATGAGACTATTCATACTAGAAACTTCTGTGTGCAGCCACAAGCTATTATGGGCTCTAGCATAGTTGACTAAGTCGTGCGAACTCTTACAGTGGTAGACTAGCAGATGTAGGGGATGTAGGTGGTACGGTCTACCCGATCGTAAGGTGCTAGCGCTTCTGAAAGTCTATGTCTCGGTCATCCGTCTTCTCAAACACCATGTAGTGCGAGAAAACAAACGGAGGCGATCGAGTCTTGTGGGGAAAAGTGCGCAAACCTCTGCAGAGTGTAAAAAACTAATCATTGTTAGCCGTGTCCCCGGTTATGGACATCTTGAGTATCTAGTACTTGGATTTTCATGTGAATCTCAACATGTTACTCTAAATTAATTTTGTTGGGTTATGTTTAATGATGATGCTTAATTGGGATTGAGAATGCTGTCAACCATTCTCAATGTTTAACAACCACCATGATAGTAATTAAATTTATTCCTTCGCAGTAGGGAAAAATTGGCTTTACGCAAAACAGTAACCATAGAGCTTTCCACCAGCCAAATATGCATATAGTATAGCTGTTTCATTCCATTACTCTCTATGTGTTACCTTGCGAGCATATTCCATGTGCTGACCCATTTTTCGGCTGCAACGTTAATGTTGCAGACTTTTCAGACGATGATTAAGGAGTTTTTAGGTCATGGTTCTATACTCAGTGATGCCGTTGGAGTTGATGGACTCACTTATCTTCCAAGCCTTCCACTGTTATCATTATTAGACGGCCTTAAGCCATATTTATTGTAATAAGTTCTCTTTTGAGACACTCGATGTAATAAGTGTGTGATTGCTACTCTGCTATAAATCCTCTGAGTACTGTGTGGTGTCAGCATTACTGATCCAGGGATGACACCGGAGCACAGAGATCAGACTGTTTGAGGTCTGGTCGCTACAGAGATGGTATCAGAGCACACGCTGACTGTAGGACACGACCACTAAGCTACAGACCTAGATCACTCTCTTCTCTTCTGACTTCTCATCTTTTCTACTCTTTAGGATGGCGGATGCAAGGAACAAGTTCACACAACCGGATGAAGATACACCCTTTGGACGTCACTTGAAGGAAGTCACTAGATACCTGAACATAGGAGTACCAAGCTTCACGAGAACCTACAACGCCACTTTACCTGAAGAAGAGCGCTGGATGATTCAAGTTCAAGTTTCAGGAAGAACGTTCATGCCACTCACTGAGCCCATAGAGTTTTCTTTTGATGTGCCAACTTGGAATCTAGGAAAGAGCATGGCAGCTCACATCGCCATGAGACGCATTGGAGAAGTCTACCGCAAGGATCTCAAGGATACTATCTACCAGATTTGTGGGCGCCGAGATGAACACTGGGAGATGATCAGCACCAGGAAGGATAGATCAATTGCAACTTTTATCCAGGAGCTAAACCAGCACATTCGATGACAGGAGAACCAGATGTGCGCCGACATGATAGATCTGAAGAAGGCTAAGACTAGAATCAAGGAACTGGAGGAAGAACTCAAGGCTACACGTGAAGATTACAAAGAGGAAATTGAAGTATTGGTGGAGAAGAATGACGACCTGATCAAGAAGATTGGAATATTTATGGGAGGCCCGACACCCGTAGATGAAGACAAAGAACCCAAGGAGATCAGCCCGGAAGACTACATCATCATCGACATCACCGACTCGTAAGCAGATAGTAGCGATGATGACTATGTTGATGAAGCAGGAGCAGATATTATGGAGTCAACGACCGTAGAATATTTCTAATAGACCACTTCATCAGTAGTAGTAGTCCACCATGTAAATATAGTAGCCCGAGCACTTTTGCGATAGTTATATCGATTGTATGCCTTTGTTTGATTGATTGAAGTGAATTGTTTGCTTTTGCCTCATGTGCATATGGGTAGTGTTTTCTCTTTAGACCCTCTCTATTCTTATATCTCATCTTTTCTAAACCCTCAGATGCCTCTGAGACGTGACCCCGGTTTTGCTTTCCCACCAGAGCTCACCCAGTTGATCCAGCAGCAGAACACATTGATGCAGTTGCTAGTCCAGAATCAGAATCAGGGGAACAACAACAACAACCCACCACCACCACCACCACCTGTTGACCACTTAGCCCGTTTTCTTAGGCTAAATCCGCTGGTGTTTTCCAGTAGCACCGAGCCGATAGTAGCAGATGATTGGCTCTGCAAGACAGCTAGGGAGTTGACCACAGCAGGATGCACAGATGCGGAGAAGGTGAAGTTTGCCGCACATCAGTTAGAAGGACCCGCAGCATCATGGTGGGAGAATTTCACAGCCACTTTCCCTGTAGACACTGTCACATGGGACCAGTTTCAGCAGGCTTTCCGTACTGCCCATGTTTCAGCAGGAGCTATGGCCATGAAGAAGCGTGAGTTTTGCAACTTGCGCCAAGGAGGAAGGACAGTTGGCCAGTATGTGGAGGAATTTAGTAAGTTAGCATGTTATGCCCCAGATGACGTTGCTACGGATGCAGCTAAGCAAGAGAAGTTTTTGGAAGGACTGAATGATGAGTTGAGCATGCAGTTGATGGTAGCCACCTTCAATAACTAATAGGAGTTGGTAGATCGTGCTCTTATGATTGAAGGGAAGCAGCATCAAATTTAGAATAGCAAGAGGAAGTATGGACAAGGAAAGTACAATTCAGGAGCTCAGCAGAAGCCACGTTTTACCCCTAGACCGGGAGGACATTTTCAGCATACCCATGGAGGAGGTAGCTCGCACAATCACAATGGCACCAAGAATGGTAATGGCAATGGAGGAAGCAACGGCCAGAACCGCACCAACCCCTCAACCCCAGCCAAGAAGGACTTGAGCCAAGTCACTTGCTATAAGTGTTCGAAGACCGGACATTATGCCAATGAATGCCCTGAAGGCCAAAATGGCAATAGAAGTTTTGGGAAGAAGCCGAACCCTTTCAACAGGGGACAGGTGAACCACGTTAGCGTGGAGGAGGTTGAAACTCAGCCCGATGCAGTAATAGGTAAGTTTTTGGTTAAGTCATTTACTGCACTCGTTCTTTTTGATACTGGTGCATCACATTCATACATCTCAAGGGGATTTGTGGATAAGTATAACCTACCAACCCAAGCCCTTAGGTCACCCATGTTAGTAACCTCACTCGGAGCAGAGTATGTGGCTAGTCTATGGTGTGATCGGTTACCATTAAGGATTGGTAACTATGTTTTTCCCTCAGACCTAATAGTATTGGAATCTCAAGGATTGGATGTGATATTAGGCATGGATTGGTTATCAAAGTATAAAGGTAATATTGAGTGTGCTAGTAAGTCAATTTTGCTTACCACACCAGAAGGGAGAAGGATCAAGTATGTATCCCGGCATGTGCCAAAGAGGACCCAAGTAAATTGCCTAACAGGAGTTTTGCAGGAGGAAGTACCAGTGGTAAGGGATTTCCCTGATGTATTTCCAGAAGAGTTGCCAGGCATGCCACCGGATAGAGATATTGAGTTCTTGATCGAGCTATTGCCCGGCACTGGGCCAATATCAAAGAGACCTTATAGGATGCCAGCAAAGGATTTGTTGGAAATTAAGAAGTAGATTAAGGAGTTACTGGATAAGGGATATATTCGCCCAAGTTCTTCACCTTGGGGATCGCCAGTACTTCTAGTGGAGAAGAAGGATGGATCGTTAAGGATGGTTGTTGATTATCGAGGATTGAACGAAGTAACGATCAAGAACATGTACCCACTACCAATGATCAACGATCTGTTTGATCGATTGCAAGGAGCTAAGGTATTTTCCAAGATCGATTTGCGATCAGGATACCACCAGTTGAAGATTCGAGAACAGGATATTCCGAAGACAGCTTTTACCACCAGGTATGGGCTGTATGAGTATACCGTTATGTCATTTGGTCTGACTAACGCGCCTGCCTACTTTATGAACATGATGAACAAAGTGTTTATGGAGTTTTTGGATAAGTTCGTCGTAGTGTTCATTGATGATATCCTGGTTTATTCGAAGAATGAAGAGGAGCATAAGGAGCATTTGCGTTTGGTACTTCGAAAGCTCAGAGAACACCAATTATATGCCAAGTTCAGCAAATGTGAGTTTTGGTTGAAAGAAGTAGGATTCCTCGGACACGTTATTGAAGGAAATATGCCCTAGAGGCAATAATAAAAGTTATTATTTCCTTATATCATGATAAAAGTTTATTATTCATGCTAGAATTGTATTAACCGGAAACATAATACATGTGTGAATACATAGACAAACAGAGTGTCACTAGTATGCCTCTACTTGACTAGCTCGTTACTCAAAGATGGTTATGTTTCCTAACCATGGACAAAGAGTTGTCATTTGATTAACAGGATCACATCATTAGTTGAATGATCTGATTGACATGACCCATTCCATTAGCTTAGCACCCGATCGTTTAGTATGTTGCTATTGCTTTCTTCATGACTTATACATGTTCCTATGACTATGAGATTATGCAACTCCCGTTTGCTGGAGGAACACTTTGTGTGCTACCAAACGTCACAACGTAACTGGGTGATTATAAAGGAGCTCTACAGGTGTCTCCAAAGGTACATGTTGGGTTGGCGTATTTCGAGATTAGGATTTGTCACTCCGATTGTCGGAGAGGTATCTCTGGGCCCTCTCGGTAATGCACATCACTGAAGCCTTGCAAGCATTGCAACTAATGAGTTAGTTGCGAGATGATGTATTACGAAACGAGTAAAGAGACTTGCCGGTAACGAGATTGAACTAGGTATTGAGATACCGACGATCGAATCTCGGGCAAGTAACATACCGATGACAAAGGGAACAACGTATGTTGTTATGCGGTCTGACCGATAAAGATCTTCGTAGAATATGTAGGAGCCAATATGAGCATCCAGGTTCCGCTATTGGTTATTGACCGGTGACGTGTCTCGGTCATGTCTACATTGTTCTCGAACCGTAGGGTCCGCACGCTTAAGGTTTTGATGACAGTTATATTATGAGTTTTGATGTACCGAAGGAGTTCGGAGTCCCGGATGAGATCGGGGACATGACGAGGAGTCTCGAAATGGTCGAGACGTAAAGATCTATATATTGGACGACTATATTCGGACATCGAAAAGGTTCCGAGTGATTCGGGTATTTTTCGGAGTACCGGTAGTTACGGGAGAAGCAATGGGCCTTGATGGGCTTTAGTGGGAAGAGGAGAAAGGGCCAAGGGGCTGCTGCGCCCCCCTCCCCTCTAGTCCGAATTGGACTAGGGAAAAGGGGGCCGGCCACCTTTCCTTCTCCTCCACTTCCTTCTCCCTTCCTCCCCTCTTGGTGGACTCCTACTAGGACTTGGAGTCCTAGTAGGACTCCGCATCCTGGCCGCACCAATTGCCTTGGCCGGCCTCCTCCTCCTCCATCCTTTATATACTGAGGCAAGGGGCACCCCATGAACACAAGTTGATCTTCGTGATCGTTCCTTAGCCGTGTGCGGTGCCCCCTTCCACCATATTCCACCTCGGTCATATTGTAGCGGTGCTTAGGCGAAGCCCTGCGATGGTAGAACATGAAGATCGTCACCACGCCGTCATGCTGACGGAACTCCTCCCCAAAGCTTTGCTGGATCGGAGCCCGGGGAGCGTCATCGAGCTGAACGTGTGCTAAGAACTCGGAGGTGCCGGAGTAACGGTGCTTGGATCGGTCGGATCGTGAAGACGTACGACTACATCAACCGCGTTGTGCTAACGCTTCCGCAGTCGATCTACAAGGGTACGTAGATCACACTCTCCCCTCTCGTTGCTATACATCACCATGATCTTGCGTGTGCGTAGGAATTTTTTTGAAATTACTACGTTCCCCAACAGTGGCACCCGAGCCTAGGTTTTATATGTTGATGTTATATGCACGAGTAGAACACAAGTGAGTTGTGGGCGATATAAGTCATACTGCTTACCAGCATGTCATACTTTGGTTCGGCGGTATTGTTGGACGAAGCGGCCCGGACCGACATTACGCGTACGCTTACGCGAGACCGGTTCTCCCGACGTGCTTTGCACATAGGTGGCTTGCGGGTGACAGTTTCTCCAACTTTAGTTGAACCGAGTGTGGCTACGCCCAGTCCTTGCGAAGGTTAAAACAGCACCAACTTGACAAACTATCGTTGTGGTTTTGATGCGTAGGTAAGATTGGTTCTTGCTTAAGCCCGTAGCAGCCACGTAAAACTTGCAACAACAAAGTAGAGGACGTCTAACTTGTTTTTGCAGGGCATGTTGTGATGTGATATGGTCAAGACATGATGCTAAATTTTATTGTATGAGATGATCATGTTTTGTAACCGAGTCATCGGCAACTGGAAGGAGCCATATGGTTGTCGCTTTATTGTATGCAATGCAATCGCGCTGTAATGCTTTACTTTATCACTAAGCAGTAGCGATAGTCGTGGAAGCATAAGATTGGCGAGACGACAACGATGCTACGATGGAGATCAAGGTGTCGCGCCGGTGACGATGGTGATCATGACGGTGCTTCGGAGATGGAGATCACAAGCACAAGATGATGATGGCCATATCATATCACTTATATTGATTGCATGTGATGTTTATCTTTTATGCATCTTATCTTGCTTTGATTGACGGTAGCATTATAAGATGATCTCTCACTAAATTATCAAGGAGTGTTCTACCTGAGTATGCACCGTTGCGAAAGTTCTTCGTGCTGAGACACCACGTGATGATCGGGTGTGATAGGCTCTACGTTCAAATACAACGGGTGCAAAACAGTTGCATACGCGGAATACTCAGGTTATACTTGATGAGCCAAGCATATACAGATATGGCCTCGGAACACGGAGACCGAAAGGTTGAGCGTGAATCATATAGTAGATATGATCAACATAGTGATGTTCACCAATGAAACTACTCCATCTCACGTGATGATCGGACATGGTTTAGTTGATTTGGATCACGTGATCACTTAGAGGATTAGAGGGATGTCTATCTAAGTGGGAGTTCTTAAGTAATATGATTAAATTGAACTTAAATTTATCATGAACTTAGTCTCGGTAGTATTTTGCAAATCATGTTGTAGATCAATAGCTCGCGTTGTTGCTTCCCTGTGTTTATTTTGATATGTTCCTAGAGAAAATTGTGTTGAAAGATGTTAGTAGCAATGATGCAGATTGGATCCGTGATCTGAGGTTTATCCTCATTGCTGCACAGAAGAATTACGTCCTTGATGCACCGCTAGGTGACGGACCTATTGCAGAAGCAGATGCAGACGTTATGAACGTTTGGCTAGCTCAATATGATGACTACTTGATAGTTTAGTGCACCATGCTTAATGGCTTAGAATAGGGACTTCAAAGACGTTTTGAACGTCATGGAGCATATGAGATGTTCCAGGAGTTGAAGTTAATATTTCAAGAAAATACCCGAGTTGAGAGATATGAAGTCTCCAACAAGTTCTATAGCTAAAAGATGGAGGAGAATCGCTCAACTAGTGAGCATGTGCCCAGATTGTCTGAGTACTACAATCGCTTGAATCAAGTGGGAGTTAATCTTCCAGATAAGATAGTGATTGACAGAATTCTCTAGTCACCATCACCAAGTTAGTAGAACTTCGTGATGAACTATGATATGCAAGGGATAACGGAAACGATTCCCAAGCTCTTCGTAATGCGGAAATTGACGAAGGTAGAAATCGAGAAAAACATCAAGTGTTGATGGTAGACAAGACCACTAGTTTCAAGAAAAGGGCAGAGGGAAGAAGGGGAACTTCAAGAAGAACAGCAAGCAAGCAAGTTGCTGCTCAAGTGAAGAAGCCCAAGTCTGGTCCTAAGCCTGAGACTAAGTGTTTCTACTGCAAAGGGACTGGTCACTGGAAGCAGAACTACCCCAAGTGATTGGCAGATAAGAAGGATGGCAAAGTGAACATAAGTATATTTGATATACATGTTATTGATGTGTACATTACTAGTGTTTATAGCAACCCCTCAGTATTTGATACTAGTTCAGTTGCTAAGATTAGTAACTCGAAACGGGAGTTGCAGAATAAACAGAGACTAGTTAAGGGTGAAGTGACGATGTGTGTTGGAAGTGGTTCCAAGATTGATATGATCATCATCGCACACTCCCTATACTTTTGGGATTAGTGTTGAACCTGAATAAGTGTTATTTGGTGTTTGCATTAAGCATGAATATGATTTGATCATGTTTATTGTAATACGATTATTCATTTAAAGTAAGAGAATAAATTGTTGTTCTGTTTACATGAATAAAACCTTATATGGTTACACACCCAATGAAAATAGTTCATTGGATCTCGATCGTAGTGATACACATAATCATAATATTGAAACCAAAAGATGCAAAGTCAATAATGATAGTGCAACTTATTTGTAGCACTGCCGTTTAGGTCATATTGGTGTAAAGCGCATGAAGAAACTCCATGCTGATGGGATTTTTGGAATCACTTGATTATGAATCACTTGATGCTTGCGAACCATGCCTCATGGGCAAGATGACTAAGACTCCGTTCTTCGGAGCGAGCAACTGACTTATTGGAAATAATACATACTGATGTATGCGGTCCGATGAGTGTTAAAGCTCACGGCAAGTATCGTTATTTTCTGAACTTCACAAATGATTTGAGCGGATATGGGTATATCTACTTGATGAAACAAAGGTCTGAAACATTTGAAAAGTTTAAAGAATTTCAGAGTGAAGTGGAGAATCATCGTAACAAAAATGAAAGTTTCTACGATATGATCGCAGAAGTAAAATATTTGAGTTACGAGTTTGGTCTTCAATTAAAACAATGTGGAATAGTTTCACAAACTCATGCCACCTGGAACACCACAGCATAATGGTGTGTCCGAATGTCATAACCGTACTTTATTAGATATGGTGTGATCTATGATGTCTCTTACCGATCTACCACTATCGTTTTGGGGTTATGCATTAGAGACAGCTGCATTCACGTTAAATAGGGCACCATCTAAGTACGTTGAGACGACACAATCTGAACTGTGGTTTGGCAAGAAACCAAAGTTGTCGTTTCTTAAAGTTTGGGGTTGTGATGCTTATATGAAAAAGTTTCATCCTAATAAGCTCAAACCCAAATCGGAGAAATATGTCTTCATAGGATACCCAAAGAAGACTGTTGGGTACACCTTCTATCACAAATCTGAAGGCAAGTCTTTTGTTACTAAATTCGGAGTTTTTCTAGAGAAGGAGTTTCTCTCGAAAGAAGTGAGTGGGAGGAAAGTAGAACTTGATGAGGTAACTGTACCTGCTCCCTTATTGGAAAGTAGTTCATCACAGAAATCTATTCCTGTGACTACTACACCAATTAGTGAGGAAGCTAATGATGATGATCATGTAACTTCAGATCAAGTTACTACCAAATCTCGTAGGTAAACCAGAGTGAGATCCGCACCAGAGTGGTACGGTAATCCTGTTCTGGAAGTCATGCTACTAGACCATGACGAACTTGCGAACTATGAGGAAGTGATGATGAGCCCAGATTCCGCGAAATGGTTTGAGGCCATGAAATCTGAGATATGATCCATGTATGAGAACAAAGTATGGACTTTGATGGATTTGCCCGATGAACGGCAAGCCATAGAAAATAAATGGATCTTCAAGAGGAAGACGGACGCTGATAGTAGTGTTACTATCTACAAAGCTAGAATTGTCGCAAAAGGTTTTCGACAAGTTCAAGGTGTTGACTACAATGAGATTTTCTCACTCGCATCTGTGCTTAAGTCTGTCCGAATCATGTTAGCAATTGCCGCATTTTATGAAATCTGGCAAATGGATAAACAAAACTGCATTCCTTAATGGATTTACTAAAGAAGAGTTGTATATGATGCAACTAGAAGGTTTTGTCGATCCTAAAGGTGTTAACTAAATATGCAAGCTCCAGTGATCCATCTATGGACTGGTGCAAGATTCTCGGAGTTGGAATATACGCTTTGATAAGTTGATCAAAGCATATAGTTTTATACAGACTTGCGGTGAAGCCTATATTTACAAGAAAGTGAGTGGGAGCACTACATCATTTCTGATAAGTATATGTGTATGACATATTGTTGATCGGAAATAATGTAGAATTATTCTGCAAAGCATAAAGGAGTGTTTGAAAGGAGTTTTTCAAAGAAAGACCTCGGTAAAGCTGCTTACGTATTGAGTATCAAAATCTATAGAGATAGATCAAGACGCTTGATAATTTTTTCAATGAGTACATACCTTGACAAGATTTTGAAGTAGTTCAAAATGGAACAGTCAAAGAAAAAGTTTCTTGCCTGTGTTACAAGGTGTGAAGTTGAGTAAGACTCAAAGCCCGACCACGGCAGAAGATAGAAAGAGAATGAAAGTCATTCCCTATGCCTCAGTCATAGGTTCTATAAAGTATGCCATGCTGTGTACCAGATCTATTGTGTACCATACACTGTGTTAAGAGAGGGAGTGCAATAGTGATCTAAAAGTAGATCAATGGACAACGGTCAAAATTATCCTTAGTGGAATAAGGAAATATTTCTCAATTATGGAGGTGACAAAAAAGGTTCGTCGTAAAAAGTTACGTCGATGCAAGTTTTGACACTAATCTAGATGAATCTAAGTCTCAATCTAGATACATATTGAAAGTGGGAGCAATTAGCTAGAGTAGCTCTGTGCAGAGCATTGTTGACATAAATATTTGCAAAATACTTACGGATCTGAATATAACAGATCCGGTGACTAAAATTATCTCACAAGTAAAACATGATCACACCTTAGTACTCTTTGGGTGTTAATCACATAGCGATGTGAACTAGATTACTGACTCTAGTAAACCCTTTGGGTGTTGGTCACATATCGATGTGGACTATGGGTGTTAATCACATGGTGATGTGAACTATTGCTATTAAATCACATGGCGATGTGAACTAGATTATTGACTCTAGTGCAAGTGGGAGACTGAAGCAAATATGCCCTAGAGGCAATAATAAAAGTTATTATTTCCTTATATCATGATAAAAGTTTATTATTCATGCTAGAATTGTATTAACCGGAAACATAATACATGTGTGAATACATAGACAAACAGAGTGTCACTAGTATGCCTCTACTTGACTAGCTCGTTAATCAAAGATGGTTATGTTTCCTAACCATGGACAAAGAGTTGTCATTTGATTAACGGGATCACATCATTAGTTGAATGATCTGATTGACATGACCCATTCCATTAGCTTAGCACCCGATCATTTAGTATGTTGCTATTGCTTTCTTCATGACTTATACATGTTCCTATAACTATGAGATTATGCAACTCCCGTTTGCCGGAGGAACACTTTGTGTGCTACCAAACGTCACAACGTAACTGGGTGATTATAAAGGAAGCATTACAGGTGTCTCCAAAGGTAGATGTTGGGTTGGCGTATTTCGAGATTAGGATTTGTCACTCCGATTGTCGGAGAGGTATCTCTGGGCCCTCTCGGTAATGCACATCACATAAGCCTTGCAAGCATTACAACTAATATGTTAGTTGTGAGATGATGTATTACGGAACGAGTAAAGAGACTTGCCGGTAACGAGATTGAACTAGGTATTGGATACCGACGATCGAATCTCGGGCAAGTAACATACCGATGACAAAGGGAACAACGTATGTTGTTATGCGGTCTGACCGATAAAGATCTTCGTAGAATATGTAGGAGCCAATATGGGCATCCAGGTCCCGCATTGGTTATTGACCGGAGACGTGTCTCGGTCATGTCTACATTGTTCTCGAACCCGTAGGGTCCGCACGCTTAAGGTTACGATGACAGTTATATTATGAGTTTATGCATTTTGATGTACCGAAGGTTGTTCGGAGTCCCGGATGTGATCACGGACATGACGAGGAGTCTCGAAATGGTCGAGACATAAAGATTGATATATTGGAAGCCTATTTGGACATCGGAAGTGTTCCGGGTGAAATCGGGATTTTACCGGAGTACCGGGAGGTTACCGGAACCCCCCGGGAGCCATATGGGCCTTAATGGGCTTTAGTGGAAAGGAGAAAGGGGCAGCCCAAGGTGGCGCACCTCCCCCCTCCCCTAGTCCTATTAGGACTAGGAGAGGTGGCCGGCCCCCCTCTCCCTCTTTCCCCCTCGGGGAATCCTAGTCCAACTAGGATTGGGGGGGAGTCCTACTCCCGGAAGGAGTAGGACTCCTCCTGCGCCCTCCTCCTGGCCGGCGCCCCCTCCCCCTTGGCTCCTTTATATACTGAGGCAGAGGCACCCCAGAAACACACAAGTTGATCCACGTGATCTATTCCTTAGCCGTGTGCGGTGCCCCCAGCCACCATTCCTCGATAATACTGTAGCGGAGTTTAGGCGAAGCCCTGCTGCTGTAGTACATCAAGATCGTCACCACGCCGTCGTGCTGACGGAACTCTTCCCCGACACTTTGCTGGATCGGAGTCCGGGGATCGTCATCGAGCTGAACGTGTGCTCGAACTCGGAGGTGCCGTAGTTTCGGTGCTTGATCGGTTGGATCGTGAAGACGTACGACTACTTCCTCTACGTTGTGTCAACGCTTCCGCAGTCGGTCTGCGAGGGTACGTAGACAACACTCTCCCCTCTCGTTGCTATGCATCACATGATCTTGCGTGTGCATAGGAATTTTTTTGAAATTACTAAAACCCAACACGGAGGGGCCATGGAGTTGATGTAGAGGCCCTCCGTGATCAATGCCCTCTCCGGTGGAGCTCCAGAAAAGGCCCCAAGATGGGATCTCTTGGGTACAGAAGGTTGCGGCGGTGGAATTAGGTTTCCGTGGTGCCCTCTGATGTTTCCAGGGTACGTAGGTATATATAGGAGGAAGAAGTAGGTCGGTGGAGCCACGAGGGCCCACGAGGGTGGAGGGCACGCCCAGGGGGGTAGGCGCGTCCCCCTGCCTCGTGGCCTCCTCGTTGATTGCTTGACGTCCACTCCAAGTCTTCTAGATCACGTTTGTTCCAAAAATCACGCTCCCGAAGGTTTCATTCCATTTGGACTCCGTTTGATATTCTTTTTCAGCAAAACACTGAAATAGGAAAAAAAAAACAACAATTTGGGCTGGGCCACCGGTTAATAGGTTAGTCCCAAAAATAATATAAAAGTGCATAAATAAGACCATTAATCATCCAAAACAGAATATATAATAGCATGGAACAATCAAAAATTATAGATACATTGGAGACGTATCAAGCATCCCCAAGCTTAATTCCTGCTCGTCCTCGAGTAGGTAAATGATAAAACAGAATTTTTGATGTGGAATGCTTCCTAACATATTTCTCAATGTAATTTTGTTTATTGTGGCATGAATGTTCAGATCCGAAAGATTCAAGATAAAAGTTTAATATTGACATAAAAATAATAATACTTCAAGCATACTAACTAAGCAATCATGTCTTCTCAAAATAACATGGCCAAAGAAAGTTATCCCTACAAAATCATATAGTCTGGCTATGCTCTATCTTCATCACACAAAATATTGAATCATGCGCAACCCCGATGACAAGCCAAGCAATTGTTTCATACTTTTGATATTCTCAAACTTTTTCAACTTTCACGCAATACATGAGCGTGAGCCATGGACATAGCACTATAGGTGGAATAGAATGGTGGTTGTGGAGAAGACAAAAAGGAGAATATAGTCTCACATCAACTAGGCGTATCAACGGGCTATGGAGATGCCCATCAATAGATATCAATGTGAGTGAGTAGGGATTGCCATGCAACAGATGCACTAGAGCTATAAGTGTATGAAAGCTCAACAAAAGAAACTAAGTGGGTGTGCATCCAACTTCCTTGCTCACGAAGACCTAGGGCAATTTGAGGAAGCCCGTCATTGGAATATACAAGCCAAGTTCTATAATGTAAAATTCCCACTAGTTTATGAAAGTGACAACATAGGAGACTCTCTATCATGAAGATCATGGTGCTACTTTGAAGCACAAGTGTGGAAAAAGGATAGTAACATTGTCCCTTCTTTCTTTTTCTCTCATTCTCCTTTTTATTTTTTTATTTGGGCCTTATTTTTTTTTTCTTTTTGCCTCTTTTCTTTTTTTTCTTTTTTTTCGTCCGGAGTCTCATCCCGACTTGAGGGGGAATCAGTCTCCATCATCCTTTCCTCACTGGGACAATGCTCTAATAATGATGATCATCACACTTCTTTTTTACTTACAACTCAAGAATTACAACTCAATACTTAGAACAAAATATGACTCTATGTGAATGCCTCCGGCGGTGTACCGGGATATGCAATGAATCAAGAGTGACATGTATGAAAAAATTATGAACGGTGGCTTTGCCACAAATACAATGTCAACTACATGATCATGCATGGCAATATGACAATGATGAATCGTGTCATAACAAATGGAACGGTGGAAAGTTGCATGGCAATATATCTCGGAATGGCTATGGAAATGTCATAATAGGTAGGTATTGTGGCTGTTTTGAGGAAGGTATATGGTGGGTGTATGATACCAGCGAAAAGTGCTCGGTAATAGAGAGGCTAGCAAATGTGGAAGGATGAGGGTGCGTATAATCCATGGACTCAACATTAGTCATAGAGAACTCACATACTTATTGCAAAAATCTATTAGTTATCGAAACAAAGTACTACGCGCATGCTCCTAGGGGGATAGATTGGTAGGAAAAGACAATCACTCGTCCCGACCGCCACTCATAAGGAAGACAATCAATAAATAAATCATGCTCCGACTTCATCACATAACAGTTCACCATACGTGCATGCTACGGGAATCACAAACTTCAACACAAGTATTTCTCAAATTCACAACTACTCAACTAGCATGACTCTAATATCACCATCTCCATATCTCAAAACAATTATCAAGTATCAAACTTCTCATGCTATTCAATGCACTTATATGAAAGTTTTTATAATTCCTAAAAGTAAATTACCATGTTGTTCTAAAGGACTCTCAAAATAATATAAGTGAAGCATGAGAGATCAATTATTTATATAAAATAAAACCACCACCGTGCTCTAAAAGATATAAGTGAAGCACTAGAGCAAAAACTATATAGCTCAAAAGATATAAGTGAAGCACATAGAGTATTCTAATAAACTCAGATTCATGTGTGTTTCTATCAAAAGGTGTGTACAGCAAGGATGATTGTGGTAAACTAAAAATCAAAGACTCAAATCATACAAGACGCTCCAAGCAAAACACATATCATGTGGTGAATAAAAATATAACTCCAAGTAAAGTTGCCGATGAACGAAGACAAAAGAGGGGATGCCTCCCGGGGCATCCCCCAATCTTAGGCTTTTTGGTGTCCTTAGATTTACCTTGGGAATCCCCAAGATTAGGTGCCACTCCTTGTTCCATAATCCATCAAATCTTTACCCAAAACTTGAAAACTTCACAACACAAAACTTAATAGAAAATCTTGTGAGCTCCGTTAGCGAAAGAAAACAAAACACCACTTCAAGGTACTGTAATGAACTCATTCTTTATTTATATTGGTGTTAAAGCTACTGTATTCCAACTTTTCTATGGTTTATAAACTCCATTACTAGCCATAGATTCATCAAGATAAGCAAACAACACACGAAAAACAGAATCTATCAAAAATAGAACAGTCTGTAGTAATCTGTAGGTTTCGACTACTTCTGGAACCCCAAAAATTCTAAAATAAATTGCTGGACGTGAGGAATTTATCTATTAATCATCTGCAAAAATAATTAGCTAAATAGCACTCTCCAATAAAAAATGGCATCAAATATCGTGAGCGCTAAAGTTTCTGTTTTTTACAGCAAGATCAAAACAACTTTCCCCAAGTCTTCCCAACGGTTCTACTTGGCACAAACACTAATTAAACACAAAAAAACACAAACAAGACAGAGGCTAGATAAATTATTTATTACTAAACAGGAACAAAAAGTAAGGAATAAAAATAAAATTGGGTTGCCTCCTAACAAGCGCTATCGTTTAACGCCCCTAGCTAGGCATAGAAGCAAGGATAGATCTAGGTATTGCCATCTTTGGTAGGCAATCCATAAGTGGCTCTCATAATAGATTCATATGGTAATTTAATTTTCTTTATAGGGAAGTGTTCCATGCCTTTCCTTAACGGAAATTGGAATCTAATATTCCCTTCCTTCATATCAATAATTGCAGCAATCGTTCTAAGGAAAGGTCTACCAAGAATAATGGGACATGAAGAATTGCAATATATATCAAGAACAATGAAATCTAAGGGTACATAATTCCTATTTGCAACAATAAGAACATCATTAATTATTCCAATAGGTTTCTTAATAGTGGAATCCGCAAGGTGCAAGTTTAAAGAACAATCATCAAATTCACGAAAAGCTAGCAAATCACACAAAGTTTTTGGGATCGTGGAAACACTAGCACCCAAATCACACAAAGCATAGCATTCATGATCTTTAATTTTTATTTTAATTGTAGGTTCCTGCTACCTCTTGAGCACAGCGTTGGATTTCCCCGAAGAGGAGAGGATGACGCATCAAAGTAGCGTAAGTATTTCCCTCAGTTTTTGAGAACCAAGGTATCAATCCAGTAGGAGGCTACGCGCGAGTCCCTCGTACCGACACAAAAACAATAGCTCAACGCAACCAACGCGCTTAGGGGTTGTCAATCCCTTCATGATCACTTATGAAGTGAGATCTGATAGAGATGATAAATAATATTTTTGGTATTTTGGTATAGAGATGCAAAGTGAAAAGTAAAAGGCAAAGTAAAAGCAAAGCAATAATAAAGTGATGGAGATTAATATGATGAGAAAGAGACCCGGGGCCATAGGTTTCACTAGTGGCTTCTCTCAAGAGCATAAGTATTCTACGGTGGGTGAACAAATTACTGTTGAGCAATTGACAGAATTGAGCATAGTTATGAGAATATCTAGGTATGATCATGTATATAGGCATCACGTCCGAGACAAGTAGACCGACTCCTGCCTGCATCTACTACTATTACTCCACTCATCGACCACTATCCAGCATGCATCTAGAGTATTAAGTTAAAAACAGAGTAACACCTTAAGCAAGATGACATGATGTAGAGGGATAGTTTCATGCAATATGATAAAAACCCCATCTTGTTATCCTCGATGGCAACAATAAAATACGTGCCTTGCTGCCCCTTCTGTCATGGGGAAAGGACGCCGCAAGATCAAACCCAAAGCTAAGCACTTCTCTCATGGCAAGAAAAACCAATCTAGTAGGCCAAACCAAACTGATAATTCGAAGAGACTTGCAAAGATAACCAATCATACATAAAAGAATTTAGAGAAGATTCAAATATTATTCATAGATAGACTGGATCATAAACCCACAATTCATCGGTCTCAACAAACACACCGCAAAAAGAAGATTACATCGAATAGATCTCCATGAGAGAGGGGGAGAACATTGTATTGAGATCCAAAAAGAGAGAAGAAGCCATCTAGCTACTAACCATGGACCCGCAGGTCTGAAGTAAACTACTCACACTTCATCGGAGGGGCTTGGATGATGATGTAGAAGCCCTCCGTGATCGATGCCCCCTTCAGCGGAGCTCCGGAACAGGCCCCAAGATGGGATCTTGTGGATATAGAAAGTTGTGGCGGTGGAATTAGGTTTTTGGCTCTGTATCTGATCGTTTGGGGGTACGTGGATATATATAGGAGGAAGAAGTACGTCGGTGGAGCAACAAGGGGCCCACGAGGGTGGAGGGCGCGCCTGGGGGGGCAGGCACGCCCCCCTACCTCGTGGCCTCCTGTTAATTGGCTTGACGTAGGTTCCAAGTCTCCTGAGTTGTATTCGGTGAGAAAATCACGTTCCCGAAGGTTTCATTCCGTTTGGACTCTGTTTGATATTCCTTTTCTTCGAAACCCTAAAACAGGCAAAAAACAATAATTCTGGGCTGGGCCTCCGGTTAATAGGTTAGTCCCAAAAATAATATAAAAGTGGATAATAAAGCCCAATAATGTCCAAAATAGTAGATAATATAACATGGAGCAATCAAAAATTATAGATACGTTGGAGACGTATCAAGCATCCCCAAGCTTAATTCCTGCTCGTCCTCGAGTAGGTAAATGATAAAAACAGAATTTTTGATGCGGAGTGCTACTTGGCATAATTTCAATTCAAATCTTCTTAATTGTGGTATGAATATTCGGATTCAAAAGATTCAAGAAAAAAGTTCATGTTGACATAAAAATAATAATACTTCAAGCATACTAACAAAGCAATTATGTCTTCTCAAAATAACATGGCCAAAGAAAGCTATCCCTACAAAATCATATAGTTTGGCTATGCTCTATCTTCACCACACAAAGTATTTAAATCATGCACAACCCCGATGACAAGCCAAGCAATTGTTTCATACTTTTGACATTTTCAAAACTTTTTCGATCTTCACGCAATACATGAGCGTGAGCCATGGATATAGCACTATATGTGGAATAGAATGGTGGTTGTGGAGAAGACAAAAAGAGGGGAAGATAGTCTCACATCAACTAGGCGTATCAACGAGCTATGGAGATGCCCATCAATAGATATCAATGTGAGTGAGTAGGGATTGCCATGCAACGGATGCACTAGAGCTATAAGTATATGAAGCTCAACAAAAGAAACTAAGTGGGTGTGCATCCAACTCGCTTGCTCACGAAGACCTAGGGCATTTTGAGGAAGCCCATCATTGGAATATACAAGCCAAGTTCTATAATGAAAAATTCCCACTAGTATATGAAAGTGACAGAATGAGAGACTCTCTACAATGAAGATCATGGTGCTACTTTGAAGCACAAGTGTGGTAAAAGGATAGTAACATTGTCCCTTCTCTCTTTTTCTCTCATTTTTTGGGCCTTCTCTTTTTATGGCCTCTTTTTCTTTTTTTCGTCCGGAGTCTCATCCCGACTTGTGGGGGAATCATGGTCTCCATCATCTTTTCCTCACTTGGGACAATGCTCTAAAAATGATGATCATCACACTTTTTATTTTTCTTACAACTCAATACTTAGAACAAAATATGACTCTATATGAATGCCTCCGGCGGTGTACCGGGATATGCAATGAATCAAGAGTGACATGTATGAAAGAATTATGAACTATGGCTTTGCCACAAATACGATGTCAACTACATGATCATGCTAGCAATATGACAATGATGGAGCGTGTCATAATGAACGGAACGGTGGAAAGTTGCATGGCAATATATCTCAGAATGGCTATGGAAATGCCATGATAGGTAGGTATGGTGGCTGTTTTGAGGAAGGTATTTGGTGGGTGTATGATACCGGCGAAAAGTGCGCGATATTAGAGAGGCTAGCAATGGTGGAAGGAAGGAAAGTGCGTATAATCCATGGACTCAACATTAGTCATAAAGAACTCATATACTTATTGCAAAAATCTAGAAGTTATCAAAGCAAATTATTATGCGCATGCTCCTAGGGGGATAGATTGGTAGGAAAAGACCATCGCTCGTCCCCGACCGCCACTCATAAGGAAGACAATCAATAAATAAATCATGCTCCGACTTCATCACATAACGGTTCACCATACATGCATGCTATGGGAATCACAAACTTTAACACAAGCATTTCTCAAATTCACAACTACTCAACTAGCATGACTCTAATATCACCATCCTCATATCTCAAAACAATTATCAAGCATCAATTTTTTTCTTAGTATTCAACGCACTCAAAAGAAAGTTTTACAAATCTTGAATACTACGCATATTATTATTATGCAAATTACCATGCTATTAAGACTCTCAAAATAATCTAAGTGAAGCATGAGAGATCAGTAGTTTCTATAAAACAAATCCACCACCGTGCTCTAAAAGATATAAGTGAAGCACTAGAGCAAAATTATATAACTCAAAAGATATAAGTGAAGCAAATAGAGTATTCTATCAAATTCCAAATTATGTATGGCTCTCTCAAAAGGTATGTACAGCAAGGATGATTGTGGTAGACTAACAAGCAAATACTCAAATCATAAAAGATGCTCCAAGCAAAACACATATCATGTGGTGAATAAAAATATAGCTCCAAGTAAAGTTACCGACAGAAGTAGACGAAAGAGGGGATGCCTTTCGGGGCATCCCCAAGCTTTGGCTTTTAGGTGTCCTTAGATTATCTTGGGGGTGCCATTGGCATCCCCAATCTTAGGCTATTGCCACTCCTTGTTCCATAATCCATCAAATCTTTACCCAAAACTTGAAAACTTCACAACACAAAACTCAAAGTAGAAAATCTCGTGAGCTCCGTTAGCGAAAGAAAACAAAAGACCACTTCAAGGTACTGTAATGAAATCATTCTTTATTTATATGGGTGTCATAACTACTGTATTCCAACTTCTCTATGGTTCATAAACTATTTTACTAGCCATAGATTCATCAAAATAAGCAAACAACACACGAAAAACAGAATCTGTCAAAAACAGAACAGTCTGTAGTAATCTGTAGCTAGTGCAAGATCTGGAACCCCAACAATTCTAAAATAAATTGCTGGACGTGAGGAATTTATATATTAATCATCTTCAAAAAGAATTAACTAAATAGCACTCTTCAAATAAAAATGACAGCAGTTCTCGTGAGCGCTAAAGTTTCTGTTTTTTACAGCAAGTTCAACAAGACTTTCCCCAAGTCTTCCCAACGGTTCTACTTGGCACAAACACTAATGAAAAACAACAAACACAACCAAAACAGAGGCTAAATAATTTATTTATTACTAAACAGGAGCAAAAAGCAAGGAATAAAAATAAAATTGGGTTGCCTCCCAACAAGCGCTATCGTTTAACGCCCCTAGCTAGGCATAACAAGCAAGAATAGATCTAGGTATTGCCATCTTTGGTAGGCAATTCTTCAATTAGGCATCTATCTCCCTTAGGAATTTATTTCTTTCTAGTGATTATCAAAATCTTAGGCATAAGATCGAAAAATTCCTTTGTAGCAATTGGTTCCTTAATGATAGCAAAAATATTGGGATGAATACTTATAGATTTAAGATCCGCAGTTTCCTTACTAGATGATTCACCCTTATTTTTAGTAACATACATAAGCTTGGCAATTTTAGTAGGAGGACTTGGAGTATTTTTTAGGGAAGAAAAAGCAGTTCCCAAGTTCGTAATGATACCCTCAAGTTTATCGATTCTAGTGGAATCTAGATTTATTTTCTCATTAACTATGGGTTCCTTTTCCTTGATATTTTTCAAAGTCATTCCTACCTTAGATCCATACTGGGTAATTTGATTGTGGATCTTTTTATCTATATTTTCAATTATTTCAATGGTAGCAACTTTATTTTTAATAATTTCAAGTCTTTGCATAACATGCTCCAAAGTTAACATAGTTCCATTAACCAAAAGAGGTGGTGAGCCAAATAAATCTAACATAGCATTATAAGAATCAAAAGTATGGCTACCCAAGAAATTCCCTCCGGTAATGGTATCAAGGATATATCTATACCAAGGACTAGCACCTACAATAAAATTGCGGAGAAGAACTGAAGTAGATTGCCTCCTGGTAGATCTATTTTGAGCATTGCAAATTCTATACCAAGCATCTTTTATATTTTCTCCGTCCCTTTGTTTAAAATTTAGAACTTCATTCTCGAGAGACAATGGAGAAGATATGAGACTAGCCATGACGACAAGCGAGCAAACTAACACACAAGCAAACAAAAAGAAAAGCAGGCAAAAAGAGGCAAATAGAGTGGGGGGATAGAGAGAGAGAGGGCGAATAAAACGGCAATGGTGAAGTGGGGGGAGGAAAACGAGAGGCAAATGGCAAATAATGTAATGCGGGAGATAGGGATTGTGATGGGTACTTGGTATTTTGACTTTCGCGCAGACTCCCCGGCAACGGCGCCAGAAATTGTTCTTGCTACCTCTTGAGCACTGCGTTGGATTTCCCCGAAGAGGAGAGGATGCTGCAGCAAAGTAGCGTAAGTATTTCCATCAGTTTTTGAGAACCAAGGTATCAATCCAGTAGGAGGCTACGCGCGAGTCCCTCGTACCTACACAAAAACAATAGCTCAACGCAACCAACGCGCTTAGGGGTTGTCAATCCCTTCACGGTCACTTACGAAAGTGAGATCTGATAGAGATGATAAATAATATTATGGGTATTTTTGGTATAGAGATGCAAAGTGAAAAGTAAAGGAAAAGTAAAAGCAAAACAATAATAAAGTGATGGAGATTAATATGATGAGAAAGAGACACGGGGGCCATAAGTTTCACTAGTGGCTTCTCTCAAGAGCATAAGTATTCTACGGTGGGTGAACAAATTACTGTTGAGCAATTGACAGAATTGAGCATAGTTATGAGAATATCTAGGTATGATCATATATATAGGCATCACGTCCGAGACAAGTAGACCAACTCCTGCCTGCATCTACTACTATTACTCCAGTCATCGACCGCTATCCAGCATGCATCTAGAGTATTATGTTAAAAATAGAGTAACACCTTAAGCAAGATGACATGATGTAGAGGGATAGTTTCATGCAATATGATAAAAACCCCGTCTTGTTATCCTCGATGGAAACAATACAATTCATGCCTTGCTGCCCCTTCTATCACTGGGAAAGGACACCACAAGATCGAACCCAAAGCTAAGCACTTCTCCCATGGCAAGAAAAACCAATCTAGTAGGCCAAACCAAACTGATAATTCGAAGAGACTTGCAAAGATAACCAATCATACATAAAAGAATTTAGAGAAGATTCAAATATTATTCATTGATAGACTGGATCATAAACCCACAATTCATTGGTCTCAACAAACACACCGCAAAAAGAAGATTACATCGAATAGATCTCCACGAGAGAGGGGGAGAACATTGTATTGAGATCCAAAAAGAGAGAAGAAGCCATCTAGCTACTAACTATGGACCCGTAGGTCTGAAGTAAACTCCTCACACTTCATCGGAGGGGCTTGGATGATGATGTAGAAGCCCTCCGTGATCGATGACCCCTCCGGCGGAGCTCCAGAACAGGCCCCAAGATGGGATCTCGTGGATAAAGAAAGTTGCGGCGGTGGAATTAGGTTTTTGGCTCCGTATCTGATCGTTTGGGGGTACGTGGATATATATAGGAGGAAGAAGTACGTTGGTGGAGCAACAGGGGGGCCCCCGGGGGGGGGGGGGCGCGCCGGGGGGGGGGGGGGACAGGCGCGCCCCCCTACCTCGTGGCCTCCTGTTAATTGGCTTGACGTAGGGTCCAAGTCTCCTGAGTTGTATTCGGTGAGAAAATCACGTTCCCGAAGGTTTCATTCCGTTTGGACTCCGTTTGATATTCCTTTTCTTTGAAACCCTAAAACAGGCAAAAACAGCAATTCTGGGTTGGGCCTTTGTTTAATAGGTTAGTCCCAAAAATAATATAAAAGTGGATAATAAAGCCCAATAATGTCCAAAAAAGTAGATAATATAGCATGGAGCAATAAAAAATTATAGATACGTTGGAGACGTATCAGTTCCCACTCATCATAAAGTTTTCTAGGGATAGAAACTTCCAACTCAAGTTTTTCTTCATAAGATTGCATCAAAGCATCAACGATATGTTTAGTAAAAGCTTTATTTTGACTATAAGAATGATGAGAATTTAGCACGGATTGCAACAAGGAAATACAATCTATCAAAGAGCAATTATCATAATTAAATTCCTTGAATCCAAGATAGTGGGTTCGTTGCTATCTAAAGTTTTAACTTCTTCAATCCCACTTTTAGAAATTTTTGCATCAAGATCTAAAAACTTCGAATTTTTGGGCGCCTTCTAACTAAAGTTGACTCATCTCCGGTTCCATCATTATCAAGATTCATATTGCAAAACAAGGATTTAATAGGGGACACATCAATCACTTTTAGATCTTCATCCTTATTATCATGAAAACTAGAAGAACACGCTTTTATGAAGCAATCTTTCTTAGCACACATCCTAGCGGTTCTTTCTTTACACTCATCAATGGAAATTCTCATGGCTTTTAGAGACTCATTGATACCATGCTTAGGTGGAATAGATCTAAGTTTCAAAGAATCAACATCAAGAGATATTCTATCCACGTTCCTAGCCAATTCATCAATCTTAAGCATTTTTTCTTCAATCAAAGCATTGAAACTCTATTGCGAACTAATAAATTCTTTAATACTAGATTCAAAATCAGAGGGCATCTTATTATAATTTCCATAAGAATTGTTGTAGGAATTACCATAATTATTAGAGGAATTACTAGGAAACGGCCTAGAATTAAAATTACCTCTATACGCGTTGTTACCAAAATTGTTCCTACCAACAAAATTCACATCCATAGATTCATTATTATTCTCAAAAGTAGACAAAGGCATATCATTAGGATCAGTAGGAGCACTCTTATTGTTAGGGAACGTAGTAATTTCAAAAAAAAATCCTACGCACACGCAAGATCATGGTGATGCATAGCAACGAGAGGGGAGAGTGTTGTCTACGTACCCTCGTAGACCGGCAACGGAAGCGTTGACACAACATAGAGGAAGTAGTCGTACGTCTTCCCTATCCGACCGATCCAAGTACCGAACGTACGGCACCTCCGAGTTCTGCACACGTTCAACTCGGTGACGTCCCTCGAGCTCCGATCCAGCAAAGTGTTGAGGGAGAGTTTCATCAGCACGACGGCGTGATGACGGTGATGATGTTCTATCGACGCAGGGCTTCGCCTAAGCACCGCTACGATATGACCGGGGTGGAATATGGTGGAAGGGGGCACCGCACACGGCCAAGGAACGATCACGAAGATCAACTTGTGTGTCATGGGGTGCCCCCTTGCCCCCGTATATAAAGGAGGGAGAGGGGGAGGTGCGGCCGGCCCAAGGGGTGTGCCTGGAGGAGTCCTACTCCCACCGGGAGTAGGACTCCCCCCTCTTGCCTTGTTGGAAAAGGAAGGGGGAAGGGAGAAAGAGGAAGGGGGGGGGCGCCACCCCCCTTCCTTGTCCTATTCGGACTAGGGGGGAGGGGGCGCGCGGCCTGCCCTAGCCGGCCCTCCTCTTCTCCCTTAGGGCCCATGTAGGCCCAATAACCCCCGGGGGGTTCCGATAACCCTCCGGTACTCCGGTAAAATCCCAATTTCACCCGGAACGTTTCCAATATCCAAATATAGGCTTCCAATATATCAATCTTTATGTATCGACCATTTCGAGACACCTCATCATGTCTGTGATCACATCCGGGACACCGAACAACCTTCGGTACATCAAAACACAAAAACCCTAATTACGATCGTCACCGAACTTTAAGCGTGCGGACCCTACGGGTTCGAGAACTATGTAGACATGACCGATACACGTCTCCGGTCAATAACCAATAGCAGAACCTGGATGCTCATATTGGCTCCTACATGTTCTACGAAGATCTTTATCGGTCAGACCGCATAACAATATACGTTGTTCCCTTTGTCATCGGTATGTTACTTGCCCGAGATTCGATCGTCGGTATCTCAATACCTAGTTCAATCTCGTTACCAGCAAGTCTCTTTACTCGTTCCAGAATACATCGCCCCGCAACTAACTTATTAGTTGCAATGCTTGCAAGGCTTGAGTGATGTGTATTATCGAGAGGGCCCAGAGATACCTCTCCGACAATCGGAGTGACAAATCCTAATCTCGAAATACGCCAACCCAACAAATACCTTCGGAGACACCTGTAGAGCACCTTTATAATCACCTAGTTACATTGTGACGTTTGGTAGCACACAAAGTGTTCCTCCGGTAAACGGAAGTTGCATAATCCCATAGTCACAGGAACATATATAAGTTATGAAGAAAGCAATAGCAACAAACTAAACGATCAAGTGCTAAGCTAATGGAATGGGTCAAGTCAATCACATCATTCTCCTAATGATGTGATCCCGTTAACCAAATAACAACTCATGTCTATGGTTAGGAAACATAACCATCTTTGATCAACGAGCTAGTCAAGTAGAGGCATACTAGTGACACTCTGTTTGTCTATGTATTCACACATGTATTATGTTTCCGGTTAATACAATTCTAGCATGAATAATAAACATTTATCATGATAAAAGGAAATGAATAATAACTTTTTTATTGCCTCTAGGGCATATTTCCTTCAGTCTCCCACTTGCACTAGAGTCAATAATCTAGATTACACAGTAATGATTCTAACACCCATGGAGCCTTGGTGCTGATCATGTTTTGCTCGTGGAAGAGGCTTAGTCAGCGGGTTTGCAACATTCAGATCCGTATGTATCTTGCAAATTTCTATGCCTCCCACTTGGACTAAATCCCGAATGGAATTGAAGCGTCTCTTGATGTGCTTGGTTCTCTTGTGAAATCTGGATTCCTTTGCCAAGGCAATCGCACCAGTATTGTCACAAAAGATTTTCGTTGGACCCGATGCGCTAGGTATGACACCTAGATCGGATATGAACTCCTTCATCCAGACTCCTTCATTTGCTGCTTCCGAAGCAGCTATGTACTCCGCTTCACATGTAGATCCCGCCACGATGCTTTGTTTAGAACTGCACCAACTGACAGCTCCACCGTTTGATGTAAACACGTATCCGGTTTGCGATTTAGAATCGTCTAGATCAGTGTCAAAGCTTGCATCAACGTAAACATTTACGATGAGCTCTTTGTCACCTCCATATACGAGAAACATATCCTTAGTTCTTTTCAGGTACTTCAGGATGTTCTTGACCGCTGTCCAGTGATCCACTCCTGGATTACTTTGGTACCTCCCTGCTAGACTTATAGCAAGGCACACATCAGGTCTGGTACATAGCATTGCATACATGATACAACCTATGGCTGAAGCATAGGGAACATCTTTCATTTTCTCTCTATCTTCTGCAGTGGTCGGACATTGAGTCTTACTCAACTTCACACCTTGTAACACAGGCAAGAACCCTTTCTTTGCTTGCTCCATTTTGAACTTCTTCAAAACTTTGTCAAGGTATGTGCTTTGTGAAAGTCCAATTAAGCATCTTGATCTATCTCTATAGATCTTAATGCCCAATATTTAAGCAGCTTCACCGTGGTCTTTCATTGAAAAACTCTTATTCAAGTATCCCTTTATGCTATCCAGAAATTCTATATTATTTCCAATCAATAATATGTCATCCACATATAATATCAGAAATGCTACAGAGCTCTCACTCACTTTGTTGGAAATACAGGCTTCTCCAAAAGTCTGTATAAAACCAAATGCTTTGATCACACTATCAAAGCGTTTATTCCAACTCCGAGAGGCTTGCACCAGTCCACAAATGGATCGCTGGAGCTTGCACACTTTGTTAGCTCCCTTTGGATCGACAAAACCTTCTGGTTGCATCATATACAACTCTTCTTCCAGAAATCCATTCAGGAATGCAGTTTTGACATCCATTTGCCAAATTTCATAATCATAAAATGCAGCAATTGCTAACATGATTCGGACAGACTTAAGCATCGCTACGGGTGAGAAGGTCTCATCGTAGTCAATCCATTGAACTTGTCGAAAACCTTTCACAACAAGTCGAGCTTTGTAGACAGTAACATTACCGTCAGCGTCAGTCTTCTTCTTGAAGATCCATTTATTCTCAATTGCTTGCCGATCAACGGGAAAGTCAACCAAAGTCCACACTTTGTTCTATACATGGATCCCATCTCAGATTTCATGGCTTCTAGCCATTTTGCGGAATCTGGGCTCACCATCGCTTCTTCATAGTTCGTAGGTTCATCATGATCTAGTAGCATGACTTCTAGAACAGGATTACCGTACCACTCTAGTGCGGATCTTACTCTGGTTGATCTACGAGGTTCGGTAGTAACTTGTCACGCCCTCGATGCGGCTATATCTCCCACGTGTCCAAGCACGACTTAGAGGCATAACCGCATTGAAAGCAATGTCGCAAGTGAGGTAATCTTCGCACACAACCCATGTAATACAATAGGGGAAAAGATACATAGTTGGATTACAATCGCCACTTCACACAATTACATGAGTAAAGCATTACATCATCCAAATACAATCAAGGTCCGACTACGGAACCAAAATAAAAGAAGAACCCCAAATGCGACAAGGTCCCCGATCGACCCCAACTGCGCTCCACTACTGATCAACTATAACGAAACGACACAAAGGACAAGATCTTCATCAAGCTCTTCCTTTGAGCTTGGTTGCGTCATCTGCATGGTTCAACGGCACCTGCAAGCTGGTTCGGAAGTATCCGTGAGTCATGGGGACTCAGCAATCTCGCACCCTCGCGATCAAGACTATTTAAGCTTAAGGGTATGGTAAAGGTATGAGGTGGAGCTGCAGCAAGCGACTAGCATAATATGGTGGCTAACTTATTCGCAAAAGAGAGCGAGAAGAGAAGGCAAAAGCACGGTCGAACAACTATGATCAAGAAGTGATCCTAGAACAACCTACGTAAAGCATTACTCCAACACCGTGTTCACTACCCGGACTCCGCCGGAAAGAGACCATCACGGTTACACACGCGGTTGATGTATTTTAATTAAGGTCAACTTTAGGTTTTCAACAACCGGACATTAACAAATTCCCATCTGCCCATAACCGCGGGCACGACTTTCGAAAGTTCAAAACCCTGCAGGGGTGTCCCAACTTAGCCCATCACAAGCTCTCACGGTCAACGAAGGATATTCCTTCTAGCGGGAAGACCCGATCAGACTCGGAATCCCGGTTAAAAGACATTTCGACAAGGTAAAACTAAACCAGCAACACCGCCCGAATGTGCCGACAAATCCCGATAGGAGCTGCACATATCTCGTTCTCAGGGCACACTCAGATGAGACATCCTACGAGTAAAACCAAACCTCAAGTTGCCCCGAGGTGGCCCCGCAGTCTGCTCGGTCGGACCAACACTCAGAGGAGCACTGGCTCGGGGGGGGGTTAGAATAAAGATGACCCTTGAGTCTGCAGAACCCAAGGGAAGGTGGTAGGTTGTTAGTGCAAATGGTAAAACCAAGGTTGGGCATTGCTGGAGGAGTTTTATTCAAGGCGAACTATCAAGGGGTTCCCATTATTACCCAATCGCGTAAGGAACGCAAAATCCGGGAACATAACACTGATATGACGGAAACTAGGGCGGCAAGAGTGGAACAAAACACCAGGCATAAGGCCGAGCCTTCCACCCTTTACCAAGTATATAGATGCATTAATTAAATAAGAGATATTGTGATATCCCAACAAGTAAACATGTTCCAACAAGGAACAACATCTCCATGTTCCAACAAGGAACAAACTTCAATCTTCACCTGCAACTAACAACGGTATAAGAGGGGCTGAGCAAAGCGGTAACATAGCCAAACAACGGTTTGCTAGGACAAGGTGGGTTAAAGGCTTGGTTCAACAATATAGGAGGCATGATAAGCAAGTGGTAGGTATCGCGGCATAGGCATAGCAAAAGAGTGAGAATCTAGCAAGAAAAGATAGAAGTGATTTCGAGGGTATGGTCATCTTGCCTGAAATCCCGCAAGGAAGAAGAACGAGTCCATGAAGAAGACAAACGGACGTAGACGAACGGATCCTCACAACTCCGGAACGGAACCGAAGCTCACGAGAAAGGCAACCCGGAAAGAAGCAAACAACATAGTAAACAACCAACACATAGGCATGGCATGATGCACAAACAAGTATGATGCATGTCCGGTTTAATGATACATGTCATGGCATGGCAAAGTGCAACAAACAACACTACAAATTAAGTGAAGCTCAATATGCAACGAGTTGCATATTGACAAAACACCACAACACATTATTTAGTTCGATCTCGTTTATGTACCCAACAAGATTAAATGTTGTTAGCATGGCAAGAGGGTGACGCAAATGAAAACTACCCATCTAGTCAAGTTTAAATGAGGCCGGAAACAACGAACAACAATTCCGGTAAACCCTCATATGCATATTTTAAGGTTTGGTACTGTTCTGCCCTAATCATAATTTTACAGATATTAAACATGCAAAGTAAGTGAACCAAGTTAAACTAGGCATTTTTCTACCCCATTTACATATAAATATTATTAAATTCTGAGTTACGGTTATTTAGTTATGAATTAAACCATTTTAGCATGGCATAGGAGCAAATTTAACCAAACAACATTTTAAACAATTTAAACATGGATGAAAATGACATATTATGAAACTAGATGCAATTCTAAGCAAGTTTCATATATAAATAATTTTAATCCGATGCACGGTTCATGAGTTATTAAATGCATGAACTCTAGGGACTTTTCTGCAAAACAGGTCTTCTCTGGAATATTAGGAAAAGCCTCCTGAACTGAAAAAAAAACATCACGGGCCAAATCTGCAGGCTGCTGGGGTGCTCACCATGGGCTGAGGCCTGGTTCGGTGAAGAGGTAGGCTGGAAGGGGCGGCGCGGATCTGGCCCGACTGGAAGCGGTGGTGGGCCGCGGTTGGAGCGGAGGCCGGCCCACCTGCGTGGACGAGGTCAGCGATGCGGACGCCGTTGTCCTCCTCCCGACAAGGACGAGCGGCGGCAGCTTGCAGACTTCGGCGAAATGACATGGGGAGGAGCTGGGGTTGAACGGCGGCATCAGATTCGGGCGGATCTGGACCCAGGGGACCCATTCCCGACGCCGGTGGCGCCCGGCGATGCAGGGTTGGCTGGATCTGGCAGCGATAGCCTCACCTGTGAGAGAGAGAACGAGAGGTGAGCGCTGGGAGGAGAAGAAAGAGAGAAGAGAGAGGGACGACGGAGCTCTGGCCTCAGGTGGAGGTCGCCGGCGGCAGCACTCCGGTGGCCGGTAGAAGGAGGCGAAGCGCAAGGCGGCGCGGGGCTCCAGCGGGAGGAGGCATACGAGCGGACGAGCGAGCGTGCTCGGGCGCACCGCGGCAGGGTGATTCGGGCCCGGGAGACCCGGAGCGGGCCTCCCATGGGCTCTGAGGGCCGCGGCGAAGTGGGGCGCAGGGGAGGACACGCGGCGATGCGGGAGTGGGTGCAGGGGCGGCGCGGCTGACGTGGCGGCGGTGGCGGGTGGCTCTGGCGGCGACAAGTGGCGGCGGGGTGCTGGTTGGGCGCTGAAAGCGAGGTAGGAGACGACGGCGGCTGCGGGGGAGGAGGTTTAGGCCATTTTTGGCAGGGGTAGGGCTATATATAGACAGATGCTAGGGTTAGGGGGTCAGGAGGGTTTTCGGAGCCTCCGATCGCGATCCGATGGCTCCGGACACGAGGAGGGGTAGACTGGGCCTAGGTGGGCTGTGTAGATGGGCTAGAGAGGAAAGAGAGGGAAAACCCGGCAATAGTTTTCGGAGACCGAAAACGTCCTACGTTAGACCGGCTATAATGCCGCTATAGTTTAACGGTTGGGCTATCAAACGAACTCCGAATGCGATGAAACTTGACAGGCGGTCTATCTACACTATAATAAGACCACACGCCCACTTTCATCCCATTCCGAGAACATTTTCCGGCCACTTATAAAATAATATTTCGGACATGTCGCGGGCGCGTGCAAGTGTGGTTGGGCTCAGAACGGACAACAGAGAGGACGAGGAGACCGGGGCGGATGCAAGTTTTGAAAACATGATGATGCAATGCACATGATGACATGATGAAATGCAACACGCAAGCAAATGACATGGCAACGACAGCGAATAACTGGACGACACCTGGCACATCGGTCACGGGGCGTTACATAACTTGATCTGAAGTTTCATGATCATTATCATTAGCTTCCTCACTAATTGGTGTAGGTGTCATAGAAACCGGTTTCTGTGATGTACTACTTTCCAATAAGGGAGCAGGTACAGTTACCTCATCAAGTTCTACTTTTCTCCCACTCCTTTCGAGAGAAACTCCTTCTCTAGAAAAACTCCGAATTTAGCAACAAAAGTCTTGCCTTCGGATCTGTGATAGAAGGTGTACCCAACAGTCTCCTTTGGGTATCCTATGAAGACACATTTCTCCGATTTGGGTTCGAGCTTATCAGGTTGAAGCTTTTTCACATAAGCATCGCAGCCCAAACTTTCAGAAATGACAACTTTGGTTTCTTGCCAAACCACAGTTCATAAGGCGTCGTCTCAACGGATTTCGATGGTGTCCTATTTAACGTGAATGCAGCCGTCTCTAAAGCATAACCCCAAAACGATAGCGGTAAATTAGTAAGAGACATCATAGATCGCACCATATCTAATAAAGTACGGTTACGACGTTCGGACACACCATTACGCTGTGGTGTTCCGGGTGGCGTGAGTTGCGAAACTATTCCGCATTGTTTCAAATTTAGACCAAACTCGTAACTCAAATATTCTCCTCCACGATCAGATCGTAGAAACTTTATTTTCTTGTTACGATGATTTTCAACTTCACTCTGAATTCTTTGAACTTTTCAAATGTTTCAGACTTATGTTTCATTAAGTAGATATACCCATATCTGCTTAAATCATCTGTGAAGGTGAGAAAATAACGATATCCGCCACGAGCCTCAACATTCATTGGACCACATACATCTGTATGTATGATTTCCATGAAATCCGTTGCTCTCTCCATAGTACCGGAGAACGGCGTTTTAGTCATCTTACCCACAGTTCACAAGTACCAAGTGATTCATAATCAAGTGGTTCCAAAAGTCCATCAGTATGGAGTTTCTTCATGCGCTTTACACTGATATGACCTAAACGGCAGTGCCACAAATAAGTTGCACTATCATTATCAACTCTGCATCTTTTGATTTCAACATTATGAATATGTGTATCACTACTATCGAGATTCATCAAAATAGACCACTCTTCAAGGGTGCATGACCATAAAAGATATTACTCATATAAATAGAACAACCATTATTCTCTGATTTAAATGAATAACCGTCTCGCATCAAACAAGATCCAGATATAATGTTCATGCTCAACGCTGGCACCAAATAACAATTATTTAGGTCTAATACTAATCCCGAAGGTAGATGTAGAGGTAGCGTGCCGACCGCGATCATATCGACTTTGGAACCATTTCCCACACGCATCGTCACCTCGTCCTTAGCCAATCTTCGCTTAATCTGTAGCCCCTGTTTCGAGTTGCAAATGTTAGCAACAGAACCAGTATCAAATACCCAGGTGCTACTGCGAGCATTAGTAAGGTACACATTAATAACATGTATATCACATATACCTTTGTTCACTTTGCCATCCTTCTTATCTGCCAAATACTTGGGGCAGTTCCGCTTCCAGTGACCAGTCTGCTTGCAGTAGAAGCACTCAGTCTCAGGCTTAGGTCCAGACTTGGGTTTCTTCTCCTGAGCAGCAACTTGTTTGTTGTTCTTCTTGAAGTTCCCTTTCTTCTTCCCTTTACCCTTTTTCTTGAAACTGGTGGTCTTATTGACCATCAACACTTGATGCTCCTTCTTGATTTCTACCTCCGCGGCTTTTAGCATTGCGAAGAGCTCAGGAATAGTCTTATTCATCCCTTGCATATTATAGTTCATCACGAAGCTTTTGTAGCTTGGTGGAAGTGATTGAAGAACTCTGTCAATGACACTATCAACAGGAAGATTAACCCCCAGTTGAGTCAAGTGATTATGATACCCAGACATTTTGAGTATATGTTCACTGACATAACTATTCTCCTCCATCTTGCAGCTATAGAACTTATTGGAGACTTCATATCTCTCAATCTGGGCATTTGCTTGAAATATTAACTTCAACTCCTGGAACATCTCATATGCTCCATGACGTTCAAAACGTCGTTGAAGACCCGGTTCTAAGCCGTAAAGCATGGCACACTGAACTATCGAGTAGTCATCAGCTTTGCTCTGCCAGACGTTCATAACATCTGGTGTTGCTCCTGCAGCAGGCTTGGCACTTAGTGGTGCTTCCAGGACGTAATTCTTCTGTGCAGCAATGAGGATAATCCTCAAGTTACGGACCCAGTCCGTGTAATTGCTACCATCATCTTTCAACTTTGCTTTCTCAAGGAACGCATTAAAATTCAACGGAACAACAGCACGAGCCATCTATCTACAATCAACATAGAAAAGCAAGATACTATCACGTACTAAGTTCATGATAAATTTAAGTTCAATTAATCATATTACTTAAGAACTCCCACTTAGAAAGATATCCCTCTAATCCTCTAAGTGATCACGTGATCCAAATCAACTAAACCATGTCCGATCATCACGTGAGATGGAGTAGTATCAATGGTGAACATCAATATGTTGATCATATCTACTATATGATTCACGCTCGACCTTTCGGTCTCTGTGTTCCGAGGCCATATCTGTTATATGTTAGGCTCGTCAAGTTTAACCTGAGTATTCCGCGTGTGCAACTATTTTGCACCCGTTGTATTTGAACGTAGAGCCTATCACACCAGATCATCACGTGGTGTCTCAGCACGAAGAACTTTCGCAACGGTGCATACTCAGGGAGAACACTTATACTTTGATAATTTAGTGAGGGATCATCTTATAATGCTACCATCAATCAAAGCAAGATAAGATGCATAAAAGATAAACATCACATGCAATCAATATAAGTGATATGATATGGCCATCATCATCTTGTACTTGTGATCTCCATCTCCGAAGTACCGTCATGATCACCATCGTCACCGGCGCGACACCTTGATCTCCATCGTAGCATTGTTGTCGTCTCACCAATCTTATGCTTCCATGACTATCGCTACCACTTAGTGATCAAGTAAAGCATTATAGCGTGATTGTATTGCATACAATAAAGCGACAACCATATGGCTCCTGCCAGTTGCCGATAACTCGGTTACAAAACATGATCATCTCATACAATAAAATTTAGCATCATGTCTTGACCATATCACATCACAACATACCCTGCAAAAACAAGTTAGACGTCCTCTACTTTGTTGTTGCAAGTTTTACGTGGCTGCTACGGGCTTAGCAAGAATCGTTCTTACCTATGCATCAAAACCACAATGATAGTTTGTCAAGTTGGTGATGTTTTAACCTTCGCAAGGACCAGGCGTAGCCACACTTGGTTCAACTAAAGTTGGAGAAACTTACACCCGCCAGCCACCTGTGTGCAAAGCACGTCGGTAGAACCAGTCTCGCGTAAGCGTACGCGTAATGTCGGTCCGGGCCGCTTCATCCAACAATACCGCCGAACCAAAGTATGACATGCTGGTAAGCAGTATGACTTATATCGCCCACAACTCACTTGTGTTCTACTCGTGCATAACATCAACGCATAAAACCTAGGCTCGGATGCCACTGTTAGGGAACGTAGTAATTTCAAAAAAATTCCTACGCACACGCAAGATCATGGTGATGCATAGCAACGAGAGGGGAGAGTGTTGTCTACGTACCCTCATAGACCGGCAACGGAAGCGTTGACACAACGTAGAGGAAGTAGTCGTACGTCTTCCCGATCCGACCGATCCAAGTACCGAACGTACGGCACCTCCGAGTTCTGCACACGTTCAACTCGGTGACGTCCCTCGAGCTCCGATCCAGCAAAGTGTTGAGGGAGAGTTTCATCAGCACAACGGCATGATGATGGTGATGATGTTCTATCGACGCAGGGCTTCGCCTAAGCACCGCTACGATATGACCGAGGTGGAATATGGTGGAAGGGGGCACCGCACACGGCTAAGGAACGATCACGAAGATCAACATGTGTGTCATGGGGTGCCCCCTTGCCCGCGTATATAAAGGAGGGAGAGGGGGAGGTGCGGCCGGCCCAAGGGGTGCGCCTGGAGGAGTCCTACTCCCACCGGGAGTAGGACTCCCCCCCTCTTGCCTTGTTGGAAAAGGAAGGGGGAAGGGAGAAAGAGGAAAGGGGGGGCGCCGCCCCCCCCCCTCCTTGTCCTATTCGGACTAGGGGGGAGGGGGCACGCAGCCTGCCCTGGACGGCCCTCCTCTTCTCCCTTAGGGCCCAGGTAGGCCCAATAACCCCCGGGGGGTACCGGTAACCCTCCGGTACTCCGGTAAAATCCCGATTTCACCCGGAACGTTTCCGATATCCAAATATAGGCTTCCAATATATCAATATTTATGTCTCGACCATTTCGAGACTCCTCGTCATGTCTGTGATCACATCCGGGACACCGAACAACCTTCGGTACATCAAAACACAAAAACCCTAATTACGATCATCACCGAACTTTAAGCGTGCGGACCCTACGGGTTCGAGAACTATGTAGACATGACCGAGACACGTCTCCGGTCAATAACCAATAGCGGAACCTGGATGCTCATATTGGCTCCTACATATTCTACGAAGATCTTTATCGGTCAGACCGCATAACAATATACGTTGTTCCCTTTGTCATCGGTATGTTACTTGCCCGAGATTCGATCGTCGGTATCTCAATACCTAGTTCAATCTCGTTACCGGCAATTCTCTTTACTCGTTCCGTAATACATAATCCCGCAACTAACTTATTAGTTGCAATGCTTGCAAGGCTTGAGTGATGTGCATTACCGAGAGGGCCCAGAGATACCTCTCCGACAATCGGAGTGACAAATCCTAATCTCGAAATATGCCAACCCAACAAATACCTTCGGAGACACCTGTAGAGCACCTTTATAATCACCCAGTTACTTTGTGACGTTTGGTAGCACACAAAGTGTTCCTCTGGTAAACGGGAGTTGCATAATCTCATAGTCATAGGAACATATATAAGTTATGAAGAAAGCAATAGCAACAAACTAAACGATCAAGTGCTAAGCTAATGGAATGGGTCAAGTCAATCACATCATTCTCCTAATGATGTGATCCCGTTAACCAAATAACAACTCATGTCTATGGTTAGGAAACATAACCATCTTTGATCAATGAGCTAGTCAAGTAGAGGCATACTAGTGACACTCTGTTTGTCTATGTATTCACACATGTATTATGTTTCTGGTTAATACAATTCTAGCATGAATAATAAACATTTATCATGATACAAGGAAATAAATAATAACTTTATTATTGCCTCTAGGGCATATTTCCTTCACTTATTAGCAAACAATTTCATAAGTTCATCCATCTTTCCACTCAAAACATTAATCTCTTCAATCGCATGAACTTTTTTACTAGTAGATCTTTCGGTGTGCCATTGAGAATAATTAACCATAATATTATCTAGGAGTTTAGTAGCTTATCCTAAAGTGATTTCCATAAAAGTGCCTCCCGCGGCCTAATCTAAAAGATTTCTAGAAGAAAAATTCAATCTGGCATAAAAATTTTGTATAATCATCCATAAACATGTGTAGGGCAATTATGTATCATTTCATCCTCTCCCAAGATTGTGCAACATGTTCATGATCAAGTTTCTTAAAATTCATAATATCGTTTCTAAGAGAGATGATCTTAGCGGGAGGAAAATACTTAGAGATAAAAACATCTTTGCACTTACTCCATGAATCAATACTATTTTTAGGCAAAGACGAAAACCATGCTTTAGCACGATCTCTAAGCGAAAACGGAAATAGCTTAAGTTTAACAATATCATTATCCACATCTTTCTTCTTTTGCATATCACACAAATCAACAAAGTTGTTTAGATGGGTAGCGGCATCTTCACTAGGAAGGCCAGAAAACAGATCTTTCATGACAAGATTCAGCAAAGCAGTATTAATTTCACAAGATTCAACATCGGTAAGAGGAGCAATCAGAGTGCTAATAAAATCATTATTGTTGGTATTGGTAAAGTCACACAATTTAGTATTATCTTGAGCCATCCTGACAAGCAAGCAATCCAACACACAAGCAAACAAGCGAAGAAAAAGCGAACAGAAAGAGAGGGCGAAAGGAAAAGAGGGCGAATAAAATGGCAAGGGTGAAGTGGGGGAGAGGAAAACGAGAGGCAAATGGCAAATAATGTAATGCGAAGGGTAAGAGTTGTGATGGGTACTTGGTATGTCTTGACTTAGCGTAGATCTCCCCGGTAACGGCGCCAGAAATCCTTCTTGCTGCCTCTTAAGCATGCGTTGGTTTTCCCTTGAAGAGGAAAGGGTGATGCAGCAAAGCAGCGTAAGTATTTCCCTCGGTTTTTTAGAACCAAGGTATCAATCCAGTAGGAGACCATGCGCGTGTCACCTCGTACCTACACAAACAAATAAGAACCTCGCAACCAACACGATAAAGGGGTTGTCAATCCCTTCACGGCCACTTGCAAGAGTGAGATCTGATAGATATAATAATAATAAGATAAATATTTTTGGTATTTTTATGATATAGATTGAAAGTAAAGATTGCAAAATAAAATAGATTGAAAACTTGTATGATGGAGAGTAGACACTGGGGCCATAGGTTTCACTAGTGGCTTCTCTCAAGATAGCATAAGTATTACGGGGGGTGAACAAATTACTGGTCGAGCAATTGATAGAAAATGAATAATTATGAGAATATATAGGTATGATCATGTATATAGGCATCACGTCCGTGACAAGTAGACCGACTCCTGCCTGCATCTACTACTATTACTCCACACATCGACCGCTATCCAGCATGCATCTAGAGTATTAAGTTCATAAGAAGAGTAACGCTTAAGCAAGATGACATGATGTAGAGGGATAAACTCATGCAATATGATATAAACCCCATCTTTTTATCCTCGATGGCAACAATACAATACGTGTCGTTTCCCTTTCTGTCACTGGGATCGAGCACCGCAAGATTGAACCCAAAGCTAAGCACTTCTCCCATTGCAAGAAAGATCAATCTAGTAGGCCAAACCAAACTGATAATTCGAAGAGACTTGCAAAGTTAACCAATCATACATAAAAGAATTCAGAGAAGATTCAAATACTTTTCATAGATAATCTTGATCATAAACCCACAATTCATCGGATCTCGACAAACACATCGCAAAAGGAGATTACATCGAATAGATCTCCAAGAGAATCGAGGAGAACTTTGTATTGAGATCCAAAGATAGAGAAGAAGCCATCTAGCTAATAACTATTGACCTGAAGGTCTGAGATAAACTACTCACACATCATCGGAGGGGCTATGGAGTTGATGTAGAGGCCCTCCGTGATCAATTCCCCCTCCGGCGGAGCTCCGGAAAAGGCCCCAAGATGGGATCTCTTGGGTACAAAAGGTTGCGGCGGTGGAATTAGGTTTTCGTGGTGCCCTCTGATGTTTCCAGGGTATGTAGGTATATATAGGAGGAAGAAGTAGGTCGGTGGAGCCACGAGGGGCCCATGAGGGTGGAGGGCGCCCCCCCTGCCTCGTGGCCACCTCGTTGATTGCTTGACGTCCACTCCAAGTCCTCTCGATCACGTTTGTTCCAAAAATCACGCTCCCAAAGGTTTCATTCCGTTTGGACTCCGTTTGATATTCCTTTTCTGTGAAACACTGAAATAGGCAAAAAACAGCAATTTGGACTGGGCCTCCATTTAATAGGTTAGTCCCAAAAATAATATATAAGTGTATAAATAAGCCCATTAATCATCCAAAACAGAATATATGATAGCATGAAACAATAAAAAATTATAGATACGTTGGAGACGTATCAAGATGGAGTAGTTTTCATTGGTGAACATATCTATGTTGATCACATCTACTATATGATTCGCGTTCGACCTTTCGATCTCCAGTGTTCCGAGGCCATGTCTATACATGCTAGGCTCATCAAGTTTAACCCGAGTATTCCGGATGTGCAAAACTGTCTTGCACCCGTTGTATGTGAACGTAGAGCTTATCACACCCGATCATCACATGGTGTCTCGGCACGATGAACTGTCGCAACGGTGCATACTCAAGGAGAACACTTATACCTTGAAATTTTAGTGAGGGGTCATCTTATAATGCTACTGCCGTACTAAGCAAAATAAGATGCATAAAGGATAAACATCACATGCAATCAAAATATGTGACATGATATGGCCATCATCATCTTGTGCCTTTGATCTCCATCAACAAAGCATCGTCATGATCTCCATCATCACCGTCTTGACACCTTGATCTCCATCGTAACATCGCTATCGTCTTACCAACTATTGCTTGTACGACTATCGCTACCGCTTAGTGATAAAGTAAAGAAATTACATGGTGATTGCATCTCATACAATAAAGCGACAACCATAAGGCTCCTGCCAGTTGCCGGTAGCTTTTACAAAACATGATCATCTCATACAACAATTTATATCTCATCACGTCTTAACCATATCACATCACAACATGCCCTGCAAAAATAAGTTAGACGTCCTCTACTTTGTTGTTGCAAGTTTTACATGGCTGCTACGGGCTTCTAGCAAGAACCGTTCTTACCTACGCATCAAAACCACAACGATTTTTTGTCAAGTGTGTTGTTTTAACCTTCAACAAGGACCGGCCGTAGTCAGACTCGATTCAACTAAACTTGGACAAATAGACACCCGCCAGCCACCTGTGTGCGAAGCACGTCGGTAGAACCAGTCTCATGAACATGGTCATGTAATGTCGGTCCCGGCCGCTTCATCCAACAATACCGCCGAATCAAAGTAAGACGTTGGTGGTAAGCAGTATGACTATTATCGCCCACAACTCTTTGTGTTCTATTCGTGCATATAACATCTACGCATAGACCTGGCTCGGATGCCACTGTTGGGAACGCATTATTTCAAAAAAAAAATCCTAAGATCATACAAGATCTATCTAGGAGATGCATAGCAGCGAGAGGGGAGAGTGTGTCCACGTACCCTCGTAGACCGAAAGCGGAAGCGTTTAGTAATGCGGTTGATGTAGTCGAACGTCTTCGCGATCTAACCGACCCTAGCACCGAACGTACGGCACCTCTGTATTCAGCACACATTTAGCTCGATGATGTCCCTCGAGATCTTGATCTAGTTGAGGACGAGGGAGAGTTTCGTCAGCACAACGGTGTGTTGACGGTGATGATGAAGTTACCGGCGCAGGGCTTCGCCTAAGCACTACGACGATATGACCGAGGTGTGTAACTGTGGAGGGGGGCACCGCACACGGCTAAGAGAAGACTTGGTGTGCCCCCTCCCACGTATATAAAGGAGGGGGAAGAGGAGGCCGGCCTTGATACGTCTCCAACGTATCTATAATTTTTTATTGTTTCATGCTATCATATATTCTGTTTTGGATGATTAATGGGCTTATTTATACACTTATATATTATTTTTGGGACTAACCTATTAAATGGAGGCCCAGTCCAAATTGCTGTTTTTTGCCTATTTCAGTGTTTCACAGAAAAGGAATATCAAACGGAGTCCAAACGGAATGAAACCTTTGGGAGCGTGATTTTTGGAACAAACGTGATCGAGAGGACTTGGAGTGGACGTCAAGCAATCAACGAGGTGGCCACGAGGCAGGGGGGGCGCCCTCCACCCTCATGGGCCCCTCGTGGCTCCACCGACCTACTTCTTCCTCCTATATATACCTACATACCCTGGAAACATCAGAGGGCACCACGAAAACCTAATTCCACCGCCGCAACCTTTTGTACCCAAGAGATCCCATCTTGGGGCCTTTTCCGGAGCTCCGCCGGAGGGGGAATTGATCACGGAGGGCCTCTACATCAACTCCATAGCCCCTCCGATGATGTGTGAGTAGTTTATCTCAGACCTTCAGGTCAATAGTTATTAGCTAGATGGCTTCTTCTCTATCTTTGGATCTCAATACAAAGTTCTCCTCGATTCTCTTGGAGATCTATTCGATGTAATCTCCTTTTGCGATGTGTTTGTCGAGATCCGATGAATTGTGGGTTTATGATCAAGATTATCTATGAAAAGTATTTGAATCTTCTCTGAATTCTTTTATGTATGATTGGTTAACTTTGCAAGTCTCTTCGAATTATCAGTTTGGTTTGGCCTACTAGATTGATCTTTCTTGCAATGGGAGAAGTGCTTAGCTTTGGGTTCAATCTTGCGGTGCTCGATCCCAGTGACAGAAAGGGAAACGACACGTATTGTATTGTTGCCATCGAGGATAAAAAGATGGGGTTTATATCATATTGCATGAGTTTATCCCTCTACATCATGTCATCTTGCTTAAAGCGTTACTCCGTTCTTATGAACTTAATACTTTAGATGCATGCTGGATAGCGGTCGATGTGTGGAGTAATAGTAGTAGATGCAGGCAGGAGTCGGTCTACTTGTCACGGACGTGATGCCTATATACATGATCATGCCTAGATATTCTCATAATTATTCACTTTTCTATCAATTGCTCGACAGTAATTTGTTCACCCCCCGTAATACTTATGCTATCTTGAGAGAAGCCACTAGTGAAACCTATGGCCCCAGTGTCTACTCTCCATCATACAAGTTTTCAATCTATTTTATTTTGCAATCTTTACTTTCAATCTATATCATAAAAATACCAAAAATATTTATCTTATTATTATTATATCTATCAGATCTCACTCTTGCAAGTGGCCGTGAAGGGATTGACAACCCCTTTATCGTGTTGGTTGCGAGGTTCTTATTTGTTTGTGTAGGTACGAGGTGACACGCGCATGGTCTCCTACTGGATTGATACCTTGGTTCTAAAAAACCGAGGGAAATACTTACGCTGCTTTGCTGCATCACCCTTTCCTCTTCAAGGGAAAACCAACGCATGCTTAAGAGGCAGCAAGAAGGATTTCTGGCGCCGTTACCGGGGAGATCTACGCTAAGTCAAGACATACCAAGTACCCATCACAACTCTTACCCTTCGCATTACATTATTTGCCATTTGCCTCTCGTTTTCCTCTCCCCCCAATTCACCATTGCCGTTTTATTCGCCCTCTCTCTGTAACATCCCAAATTTACAATTTGGAATGTTATACATTAGATCATCATTGCATATCATATTTATTTGCATTTTGGTTGATCCTAGAAATTCTACGCAACTCAAGGACCCTCGGAGAGAGTTGGGGATTTCGTTATTTTCATATTTGAGTCTTCTCAAATTTTGAAAATAGGATCATTTGATTTTATTTATTTTATCTTCAATTATTTCTATTATAAAAATATGAGAGAGGGAATAAAATGATTTTCCCAAAATAAAGAAATATTAAAGATTTAATAATAAAATCAAATAAGATTTTATTTTGAATTTATTTGTTATCTATTATATACTTAAAACAAGAGGCAAATAAGCCATTACGTTCATCCACATGGATTAAATTATCTCAATTGTCAATTTAAAATATTGATGGCCGAGATTTAAAGATGTAGCGTTACATAAAAATATTGTTTGCTACAAATAGTTTGACACGTTTTTGGTCCGACACATATGGCTTCCCCTTTACAAATTTTTTTATGGCCCTTTAAAAAGTTGGCTGAATCAATCAGGACAGAAGCTGAAAGACGGCAGCCAACTCTAGAAAATTCGAAGCGCACGGCAAAAAAGGAGAGTCCTGCCGTATCAAGGCACTACAGGAAATAAACAACACGGGCTCCTTCCTTTTCCGCGTTAACCAACGCGAGCTCCATCCAGACGGCAACCAAAGCACTGGCAAAAAGACTCCTGGCATTACAAGCTTAAAAGGTCTCTTATTTGAGCAATTAACCAACACGGACTCCATTCTTTTGTGTGTTAAAAAATCAACCTGGATTCCTGCTTCATTGATTGACTTACGGATGTGTTAAAAGTACGTGCTTCACATTGGGATAATACACTTTCTTTACATATACTATATAAAAAATAAAAATTGATGTGTACGGACATAACCAAGGAATTGGGGAAAAGAGCTACACCAAAAGGAATTGGGAAAAGGAGCTACACCAAAGTACTTTTGTTTAATATATAAATAATAAAGTATGCCTCATTTTTTTAATTTACAATCATTTACGTGAACTGTCATATATTGTAAATCAATCATGTTTGATCGCCATTACGAATGTTAATTTAGACCCAGTTTTTTAAAAATTAGTTTTACAAATATCCTTTTTCTGCATATGAAAATATAATGTAAACCTAGCGGAGGAAATATGAGCAATCCAACATTTAGCAGTGCGTCACACGCTTCACCAACTAGGACGGAACAATTTATCTATCTATTATATACTTTTTTTTAGAATCATCTATCTGTTATATACTTATAAAACAAAAGGCAGACAAGCGCTTATGTCTGTCCTCACAGTCTAAAAAAATATGCTCTATTGATTTAGAGCATAATGGTTGAGTTTAAAAAGATTTAGAAGGTACGCAAAATGTAACATGTACTTTAATTGTAGACACGTACGGAGCAACAGAAGTAAAAATTAGAAGGGCCTACCCAAAGCAATCAGGCGTTGGACAGATTGATTATATGGAGAATGAGATTAGCATGCACACTGTGATATGGAATCCTTTTTTTTAAGAAAATCGATAGAGAATCCTTTCTGTGATTCTCTCTATAACTCACACTTTTGTATGAGGGACTCTCATAACTCACCTGAAATCGAAGATCCAGAAAGATGAAATATTTATCAGGCCAAAGCCCACCATGTTAGTAACGTAAAGATGAAACCAGGAGGAGCCCACAGTTTGCCTAAAAAAACAGGAGCCCACACCTTCCTCACGAAAAAACAGGATCCTACACGTCATTCCCACGAAAAGGAAAAATAGGAGGAGCATGGACACCTGCCTAAAAAATAGGAACCTTCACGCAGAAAAATAAAACGCCAGCAGCAAATCAACAAGCATGCCATTTTTTCTTCAACCTTATATGATCTAGCGGCAAGAAAACTGGAAGCATGCATTCATTTTCAATCCATTATGTCCAACTATAACACATACGAGCTAGCTTCGGCAAAAGACATGTACTAGCTACCACAAGAATGCTACACACATGCAATGTTTTCTCAATCAATTACAGTGAAGTACTTAATTGTCTGACACACACGAGCTAACTTCATAAAAACACATACGATCTGGCTCCAGGAGAGACATTCCTAGGACTCGAAGAAATAATTAATTTTAATGTTCAAGTTTACCCCGTGAATTGTTTTCGGTTCAAAAGGTCAGATAAAATATAGTTAATCGCTCTGAGATGATTTCAAATCGATACCATCTATATGTTCTATTATTAAAACAAGAGACAGATAAGCTATCGCATTTATCCACATAAGTTAAAAAATATATGCTCCATTGATCTTGATTTTCACAGGTAGGACTTAAATTTTAGAAGAGTTTCGTAGAACAATATGATGTACAAATATTTCAATCTGGCACACCTAAACTTTATCACGTAAGAGAAGAAATGCTAAAAGACCTTTGTTTTTTTTGTTTTTTTGCAAAAAGATCAGATCTATTATAAAGATTCACCGGAAGTACAAAACACCTCAAACATTATAAAAATTACATCAAGGTCCAAAAAGGCCATTGTTTACTTGAAGGAAAAAGAAACATACATGATGTGTCCAGATGCATCGTCATCTATACAATGCAAGTATATTCCTAAGAATAGCAAACCAAATAAGACTCCTGGGCAGACATAAATAAATCAAAACATATGATGACATAAATAAATAGATATCGAGTGATTCATCAGTAGCACCAAAGGAAAGCGAGTACCAAAAGTTCCCAGATGGTTAGAACAGGGACGATCGACAGCATTAATCAATTATTGTCAATAGTGGAGTTCACAACAACAATGTGAGGCCGAGATATACAACAACGAGAAGAACCAAATAACATATGCATGCATACATGCATAATAGAAAAATTATGCAGGACTCGAGTAAGAAGAATGTGTTGTGTGGTGAGCGTGTGTCACATATCGAAATTAAACTACGCTAGCGATAAAGGTTATAAGTAACAAATCATGTTGAGAACATAATCGATAGTTTCAGATATGCAAAAATATTCCCGCAAAAAAAGTTGTGCAAAAAATATTATATATTTATGCAAATAATATTGGCGTGGCCACATAAATGGAACCTATAACATGTTTGATTGAGTGAGAATGTTTATATATGATAAATTTGTAATATAATGGATTGTGTGACAATAAAAATAACATGTAGAAACATTATAGAGTCTAGCCACGCAAATGCGCGGGTGACACTGCTAGCTTTATTTGAATTTAGGAAAAATGCGCGTTTTTCAAAATTGCATTTAGGCCCCAAATAAATGTTCATCCTGTGCGGCTTGATTTTAGAAGCCGGGAAAAATTTATTTCGGCATTTTTGGAGTCCGTTTAGTATTCCTTTTGTTTGTTTTCCTGCGCGTAATAATTTTTTTAAAAAAAGAGCGAATCGACTACAGGCCGTATTTGGCCCGGACTCCTCAGGGGGGGGGGGCCTTTATATAGCGCGCCCCGGGGCCTGAATCAGCCCAAGCCTCCGCCGCCCTAACCTTAAGCCGCACCCGAGCCCAACCGCCGCCGTGCCGCCGCCGGAGCCCCGCCGCCGCCGACGAGGTCGATCCCGCTGCCGCCGCCGTTTTTTTTAGAAAAATAGTTCGGTTTTTCCGTCGGTTTTTTGTCGGTTTTTTTAGATTCGTTTTTTAGATAGATCGGTTTTTTCGGTTTAGGTTAATTAGCGAGCGTTCGCTCGTTCGTTCGTTTTAACGAATGTGTTCATCGTTTAGATCCAGATAACGAACGTTCGTTCGTTAATCTATTCGTCGTTTTTCTTTTTCTCGGATTTATTCCGCGATTTTTTTGATCGTGATTTCTGATCCGATTTTCGTTCTAGTATAACTTTTCGCTCGTTTATCGGAATCAGACGATTCAAGCGCCTGGAGTTTGTCTCGAAACCCTCTTTCTATTTAACCAACTCAAACAAGTTTTTGCCTCTGTAAAATTTGACCTAGATCTATAATAGTAAACGAAGCTTATTTCTTTTGCCGTTTGTCTTTCGTTGCTTCGTTCGATTTGGTTCTTTTTGCCAACCGAAGTTCTTAAGTTGAACTTTCTGGTTAGATCTCTTATTTGAGTTTTACTTGTGCATTAGTTGGGTACTTATTGTATGCTTGTTTGTTTGCGATAGAGTACCCGGAGTGCGCCGCTTGCTACTTCGAATCGCTAGGTTTTGCGAATCATCAGCAAGGCAAGTAACACTTTGATCATACCTCCTACTATCCAGTTTTATTACATTAGACCAATCTTCACACATTGCATGATTAGGATCTAATTAAATTGTGGGTTTTGGGAAGTAGATGAGGTAGTACCTATTACCTGTGTTATTATCAAACCCTTGGGAGTTACTTCTACGTTTGCTTATATTGTCATGCTATACTAGTAGACGTGGATTGAGTGAGTGTATCGATGACAGATGTGAGATTGTTAAATTAATGGTTTATCTAAGGTGGCAACTGAAACACACATCTGGGTGGATTGAGGCACCTGGATATTCCAGCGATTGCCTGTTTTTCTTTTGGACCGCCACCCAGACTCAAAGGGATCATGAAATTATTCATACTAGAAACTTCCGTGTGCAACCACAAGCTACTATGGGCTCTAGCATAGTTGATTAAGTTGTGCGAACTCTTACAGTGGTAGACTAACAGATGTAGGGGAAAGTAGGTGTAACAGTCTACCCGATCGTAAGGTGCTAGCGCTTCTTAAAGACTATGTCTCGGTCATCCGTTTCTCAAACACCATGAAGTGCGAGAATCCCAACGGAGGAGATCGAGTCTTGTGGGGAAAAGTGCTGCAGAGTGTATAAACTAATCATGGTTAGCCGTGTCCCCGGTTGTGGACATCTTGAGTATCTAGTACTTGAATTATCATGTGAATCTCATCATGTTACTCTAATTAATTTGTTGGGTTTTTAATGATGATGTTTAATTGGGATTGAGAGGGTGTCTACACTCTCAATGATTAACAACCATCATGATAGTTAAATAAAATTTATTCCTTTGCAGTAGGGAAAAATTGGCTTTACGCAAAACTGTAACCATAGAGCTTTCCACCAGCCAAATATGCATATAGTATAGCCTTATTCTTTCATTGCTCTCGATGTGTTACATTGCCAGCATATTCCATGTGCTGACCCGTTTTGGGCTACAACATTCATGTCGCAGACTTTTCAGACGACGAGTAAGGTGCTTTTAGGTCGTGGTTCTATACTCAGTGATGCCGTTGGAGTTGATGGACTCACTTATCTTCCAAGCCTTCCGCTGTTATCGTTATTAGATGGCCTTATGCCATATTTATTGTAATAAGCTCTCTTTTGAGACACTCGATGTAATAAGTGTGTGATTGCTACTCTGTTATAAATCCTTCAAGTACTGTGTGGTGTCAGCATTAATGATCCAGGGATGACACCGGAGCACAGAGATTGGACCGTTTGAGGTCTGGTCGCTACAAGATGGTATCAGAGCACACGCTGACTGTAGGACACAACCACTAAGTTAAAGCCCTAGATCACTATTCACTTTTCTCATTCTGACTTCTCATCTTTTCTACTCTTTTAGGATGGCGGATGCAAGGAACAAGTTCACACAACCGGATGAAGATACATCCTTTGGACGTCACTTGAAGGAAGTCACTAGATATCTGAACATCGGAGTACCAAGCTTCACCGGAACCTACAACGTCACTTTACCTGAAGAGAAGCGCTGGATGATTCAAGTTCAAGTTCCAGGAAGGACGTTCATGCCAGTCACCAAACCCATAGAATTTTCCTTTGATGCACCAACCTGGAGTCTAGGAAAGAGCATGGCAGCTCACATCGCCATGGGACGTATTGGAGAAGTTTACCACAATGATCTCAAGGATACTATCTACCAGATTGGTGGGCGCCGAAATGAGCAATGGGAGATGATCAACACCAAGAAGGATAGATCAATCGCAGATTTCATCCAGGAGTTAAACCAGCACATTCGACGACAGGAGAACCAGATGTGCGCAGATATGATAGATCTGAAGAAGGCAAGGACAAGAATCATGGAACTATGAGGAAGAACTCAAGGCTACACGTGAAGATTATGAAGAGGAAATCAAAGTACTAGTGGGTAAGAATGCCAACCTAACAATGAAGATCGGAATATTCATGGGAGGCCCTACACCAGTAGAAGAAGACGAAGAACCCAAGGAGATTTGTCCGGAAGACTACATCATCATCGACGACACTGACTCGGATCCAGATGATAGCGATGATGACTATGTTGATGAAGCTGGAGCAGATATCATGGAGTCTGCAACCGAAGAATATTTCTAGTAGACCACCCCAACAGTAGTAGTAGTCCACCATGTAAATATAGTAGTCCGAGCACTTTTGCGATAGTTAGACCGATTGTATGCCCTTGTTTGATTGAATGAAGTGAATTGTTTGCAATTGCCTCATGTGCATATGGGTAGTGTTTTCTCTTTAGACCCTCTCTCTATTCTTAAATCTCATCTTTTCTAAACCCCTCAGATGCCTCCGAGACATGACCCTGGATTTACCTTCCCACCGGAGCTCACTCAGTTGATCCAGCAGTAGAATACGTTGATGCAGTTGCTAGTCCAGAATCAGAATCAGGGGAACAACAACAACAACCCACCACCACCACCACCACCTGTTGACCACTTAGCCCGTTTTCTTAGGCTGAATCCACCAGTGTTTTCCAGTAGCACCGAGCCTATAGTAGCAGATGATTGGCTCCGCAAGACAGCAAGGGAGTTGACCACAGCAGGATGCACATATGCGGAAAAGGTGAAGTTTGCCACACATCATCTTGACGGACCCGCAGCATCATGGTGGGAGAATTTCACAGCCACTTTCCCTATCGACACTGTCACATGGGACTAGTTCCAACAGGCTTTCCGTACTGCCCATGTTTCAGCAGGAGCTATGGCCATGAAGAAGCGAGAGTTTCGCAACTTGCGCCAAGGAGGACGGACAGTTGGCCAGTATGTGGAGGACTTTAGTAAGCTAGCACGTTATGCCCCAGATGACGTTGCTACGGATGCAACTAAGTAGGAGAAGTTTCTGGAAGGACTGAATGATGAGTTGAGTATGCAGTTGATGGTAGCAACCTTCAACAACTACCAGGAGTTGGTAGATCGTGCTCTTATGATTGAAGGGAAGCAGCAGCAAATTAAGAACCGCAAGAGGAAGTATGGACAAGGGAAGTACAATTCTGGAGCTCAGTAGAAGCCACGTTTTACCCCTAGACCGGGAGGACATTTTCAGCATACTCATGGAGGAGGTAGCTCACACAATCATAATGGCCCCAAGAATGGTAATGGGAATGGAGGAAGCAACAGCCAGAACTGTACCAACCCATCAACCCCAGCCAAAAAAGACCCGAGCCAAGTCACTTGCTTTAAGTGCCAGAATACCGGACATTATGCCAATGAATGTCCTGAATCCCAGAATGGAAATGGCAATGGAAGCTCTGGGAAGAAGCTGAACCCTTTCAATAGGGGACAGGTGAACCATGTTAACATGGAGGAGGTTGAAGAGCAGCCGGATGCAGTAATCGGTAAGTTTTTGGTTAAGACATTTACTGTAATCGTTCTTTTTGATACTGGTGCATCGCATTCATACATATCACGGGGATTTGTGGATAAGTATAACCTGCCCACTAAGGTTCTTAGAACACCTATGTTAGTAAGCTCACCGGGAGCGGAGTATATGGCCAGTAAGGGATGTTTTCAAGTGCCATTGAGTATAGGTAGGCATGTGTTTCCCTCGGATTTAATCATTTTGGAATCACAAGGTTTGGATGTAATTCTGGGTATGGATTGGCTGTCGATGTATGGAGGAAACATCAATTGCGCCAGTAAGTCAATTTTGCTTACCACCCCAGAAGGAAGAAGGATCAAGTATGTATCCCGACATGTGCCTAAAAGGACTCAAGTAAATTCATTAACAGGAGTTGTGCAGGAGGAAGTACCAGTAGTGAAGGATTTCCCTGATGTATTTTCCAGAGGAGTTGCCATGCATGCCACCGGATAGAGACATTGAGTTTTTGATTGAGCTTTTGCCAGGCACAGGACCAATATCTAAGAGACCGTATAGGATGCCTGTAAAGGATTTGGAGGAGATTAAGAAGCAGATTAAGGAGTTACTGGATAAAGGTTATATTCGCCCAAGTTCTTCACCTTTGGGATCGCCAGTACTTTTAGTGGAGAAGAAGGATGGATCGTTAAGGATGGTTGTTGATTATCGAGGATTGAATGAAGTAACCATCAAGAACAAGTACCCACTACCGATGATCAATGATCTGTTTGATCGATTGCAAGGAGCTAAGGTATTTTCCAAGATCGATCTGCGATCCGGATACCATCAGTTGAAGATTCAAGAACAGGATATACCTAAGACGGCTTTTACCACCAGGTATGGGCTGTACAAGTACACCGTTATGTCATTTGGCCTGACTAACGCACCGGCATATTTTATGAACATGATGAACAAAGTGTTTATGGAATTTTTGGATAAGTTCGCTGTAGTGTTCATTGATGATATTCTGGTTTACTCGAAGAATGAAGAGGAGCATAAGGAGCATTTGCGTTTGGTACTTGGGAAGCTCAGAGAACATCAGTTATATGCCAAGTTTAGTAAATGCGAATTTTGGTTGAAGGAAGTTGGATTCCTAGGACACGTTATATCCGGAGAAGGTATAGTAGTAGACCCCACCAAGGTTGACACGGTGACAAGTGGGGAAGCCCAACAACAGTTGGAGAGATCCAGAGTTTTCTTGGACTCGCAGAATACTACCAGAGATTCATTAAAAATTTCTCGAGGATTGCGAAGCCTATGACGGAGTTGTTGAAGAAGGATACCAAGTTCAAATGGACTGAGGAATGTGAGGCTAGTTTCCAGGAGTTGAAGAAACGTTTGGTTACCTCACTAGTGTTGATTTTGCCGGATCAGACCAAGGATTATGAGATGTATTGTGATGCTTCAGGTCGAGGACTTGGAGCAGTTCTTATGCAGGAAGGAAGAGTTGTTTCGTATGCTTCACGATAACTTAAGCCGCATGAGTTGAATTATGCCATGCATGATTTGGAGTTAGCAGCCGTAGTGCATGCATTGAAGACTTGGAGACATTTTCTCATTGGAAACCATTGTGAAGTATACATGGATCACAAGAGTTTGAAGTATATTTTCACGCAGAAGGAGTTGAATCTCAGGCAAAGGAGATGGTTGGAGCTCATCAATGATTATGATATGAGATTGCATTATCATCGCGGAAAGGCTAATGTAGTAGCCGACGCGTTGAGCCGTAAAAGCCACGTCAATACCCCAATGACGGGAGATTTACCAAGGGAGTTAGCCAAAAATCTTGTGATCTATGTTTGGAACTAGTTCCAAGAGGCTATGTAGCAGCATTGGAGATTCAGTCTACTTTAATGGATAAGATCAGAGAAGCCCAGAAGACTGACAAGGAGATTGCTTCTATTAAGGAGAAAATGAGCAAAGGAAAAGCTAAAGGATTTCGTGAGGATGAGCACGATACCTTATGGTTTGAAGACCGTGTTTATGTGCCCAATGACCCGGAGATCAGGAAGTTAATTCTGCAGGAGGCCCATGATTCACCTTATTCGATTCACCCAGAAAATACCAAGATGTATTTGGATTTGAAGGATACTTTCTGGTGGACCGGAATGAAGAAGGATATTGCGGAGTATGTATCAGTTTGTGATGTATGTCAGAGAGTAAAGGCAGAGCATCAGAAGCCAGCAGGATTGCTACAGCCATTGCCAATACCCGAATGGAAGTGGGATAAGTTAGGCATGGATTTTATCATAGGATTGCCCAGAGCTCGTTCAGGCTATGACTCGATTTGGGTTGTAGTCGATCGTTTGACAAAGGTAGCTCATTTCATCCCAGTGAAGACTACCTACACTAGTGCCAAGTTGGCAAAGATATACATGACCAGGATCGTATGTCTGCACGGAGTTCCAAGGAGCATTGTATCAGATAGAGGAACCCAGTTTACCTCAAAGTTCTGGAATCAGTTGCATGAAACTTTGGGTACCAGGATAGAGTTCAGTACAGCTTTCCATCCGCAGACAGATGGACAGACGGAGAGAGTCAATCAGATTTTGGAGGATATGCTGAGAGCTTGTGCGCTAGATTATGGATCTAGTTGGGACGAGAATTTGCCATACGCAGAATTCTCTTACAACAACAGTTATCAATCCAGTTTGAAGATGGCCCCTTTCGAAGCCTTGTACGGAAAGAGGTGCAGGACCCCATTGTCGTGGGATGAAGTTGGAGACCGCCAGTTGTTTGGACCGGATCTGAACAGAAGGTGAATTGATTCGCGATAGGCTCAAGGTAGCCCAGTCCAGGCAAAAGAGCTACGCAGATTCTAAACGCAAGGAGACAGTTTACGAAGTCGGAGACCGAGTTTATCTTCGAGTATCTCCACTTCGAGGAGTTAAGCGCTTTGGAGTTAAGGGAAAGTTAGCGCCACGTTTTGTAGGACCATACAAGGTTTTGGAGCATATGGGAGAAGTAGCCTATAGGTTGGAATTGCCCAAAGGATTGTCAGGAGTTCACGATGTATTCCACATTTCCCAGTTGAAGAAGTGCCACACAGAGATGGCTGATATACCGCTGAGAGACACAGCGCCGCTGGAAGCGATTCAGTTGGACAGTGATTTGACCTATGAGGAGAAACCAGTCAAGATTCTTGAGTATGCCAGCCGAGTCACCCACGGCAAGGTTATCAAGTTTTGCAAAGTTCAGTGGAGCCACCACACGGAGGATGAAGCCACCTGGGAGCGAGAGGAAGATCTGCTGAAGGACCACCCTCACCTATTTTCTAGCCAACCCGAATCTCGAGGGCGAGATTCATCTTAAGGGGGGTAGGTTTGTAACATCCCAAATTTTCAATTTGGAATGTTATACATTAGATCATCATTGCATATCATATTTATTTGCATTTTGGTTGATCCTAGAAATTCTATGCAACTCAAGGACCCTCGGAGAGAGTTGGGGATTTCGTTATTTTCATATTTGAGTCTTCTCAAATTTTGAAAATAGGATCATTTGATTTTATTTATTTTATCTTCAATTATTTCTATTATAAAAATATGAGAGAGGGAATAAAATGATTTTCCCAAAATAAAGAAATATTGAGGATTTAATAATAAAATCAAATAACATTTCATTTTGAATTTATTTGCTATTTTATTTGAATTTAGGAAAAATGCGTGTTTTTCAAAATTGCATTTCGGCTCCAAATAAATGTTCATCCTGTGCGGCTTGATTTTAGAAGCCGGGGAAAATTTATTTCGGGACTTTTGGAGTCCGTTTAGTATTCCTTTTGTTTGTTTTCCTGTGCGTAATAATTTTTTTTAAAAGAGCGAAACGACAACGGGCCGTGTTTGGCCCGGACTCCTCAGGGGGGGGGGGCTTTATATAGCGCGCCCTGGGGCCCGAATCAGCCCAAGCCGCCGCTGCCCTAACCCTAAGCCACGCCCGAGCCCAGCCGCCGCCGCTCGCCGCCGCCGACGAGGTCGATCCCGCCGCCGCCGCCATTTTTTTTAGAAAAACCGTTCGGTTTTTCCGTCAGTTTTTTTAGATCCATTTTTTCGATAGATCGATTTTTTTGGTTTAGGTTAATTAGCGAGCGTTCGCGCGTTCGTTCGTTTTAACAAACGCGTTCATCGTTTAGATCCAGACAACGAACGTTCGTTCGTTAATCTGTTCGTCATTTTTCTTTTTCTCGGATTTATTCCGCGATTTTTTTGATCGCGATTTCTGATCCGATTTTTGTTCTAGTATAACTTTTCGCTCATTTATCGGAGTTAGGAGATTCAAACGCCTGGAGTTTCGTCTCGAAACCCTCTTTCCGTTTAACCAACTCAAACAAGTTTTTGCCTCTGTAAAATTTGACCTAGATCCAGAATAGTAAACGAAGCTTATTTCTTTTGCCGTTTGTCTTTCGTTGCTTCATTCGATTTTGGTTCTTTTTGCCAACCAGAGTTCTTAAGTTGAACTTTCTGGTTAGATCTCTTATTTGAGTTTTACCTGTGCATTAGTTGAGTACTTATTGTATACTTGTTTGTTTGCGATAGAGTACCCGGAGTGCGCCGCTTGCTACTTCGAATCGCTAGATTTTGTTGATCATCAGCAAGGCAAGTAACACTTTGATCATACCTCCTACTACCCAGTTTTGTTGCATTAGATCAATCCTCACACATTGCATGATTAGGATCTAATTAAATTGTGGGTTTTGGGAAGTAGATGAGGTAGTACCTATTACCTGTGTTATTATCAAACCCTTGGGAGTTACTTCTGTGTTTGCTTATATTGCCATGCTATGCTAGTAGACGTGGATTGGGTGAGTGTATCCATGACAAATGTGAGATTGTTAAATTAATGGTTTATCTAAGGTGGCAACTTAAACACACATCTTGGTGGATTGAGGCACCTGGATATTCCAGCGATTGCATGTGTTTCTTTTGGACCGCCACCCAGGCTCAAAGGGATCATGAGATTATTCATACTAGAAACTTCCGTGTGCAGCCACAAGCTACTATGGGCTCTAGCATAGTTGATTAAGTTGTGCGAACTCTTATAGTGGTAGACTAGCAGATGTAGGGGAAAGTAGGTGTAACTATGACGCCCCCGATTTGACCGTACACTAATCATACACGCAAATGTGTACGATCAAGATCAGGGACTCACGGGAAGATATCACAACACAACTCTACAAATAAAAGTAAGTCATACAAGCATCATATTACAAGCCAGGGGCCTCGAGGGCTCGAATACAAGAGCTCGATCATAGACGAGTCAGCGGAAGCAACAATATCTGAGTACAAACATAAGTTAAACAAGTTTGCCTTAAGAAGGCTAGCACAAACTGGGATACAGATCGAAAGAGGCGCAAGCCTGCTGCCTGGGATCCTCCTAAACTACTCCTGGTTGTCGCCAGCGGGCTACACGTAGTAATAGGCACCTCCCGAGTAGTAGTAGTCATCGACGACGGTGGCGTCTGGCTCCTGTGCTCCAACGTCTGGTCGCAGCAATTGGGTATAAAGAGGGGGAAAAGAGGGAGCAAAGCAACCGTGAGTACTCATCCAAAGTACTCGCAAGCAAGGAGCTAGACCACATATGTATGCATTGGTATCAAATGGAATAAGGGTATCATATGTGGACTGAACTGCAGAATGCCGGAATAAGAGGGGGATAGCTAGTCCTATCAAAGACTACGCTTCTGGTAACCTCCATCTTGCAGCAGTAGAAGAGAGTAGATGGTAAGTTCACCAAGTATCATCGCATAGCATAATCCTAACCGATGATCCTCCCCTCGTCGCCCTGTGAGAGAGCGACCACTGGTTGTATCTGGCACTTGGAAGGGTGTGTTTTATTAAGTATCCGGTTCTAGTTGTCATAAGGTCAAGGTACAACTCCGGGTCGTCCTTTTACTGAGGGACACGGCTATTTGAATAGATCAACTTCCCTGCAGGGGTGCACCACATTTCCCAACACGCTCGATCCCCTTTGTCCGGACACACTTTTCTGGGTCATGCCCGGCCTCAGAAGATCAACACGTCGCAGCCCTACCTAGGCACAACAGAGAGGTCAGCACGCCGGTCTAAATCCTATGGCGCAGGTGTCTGGGCCCATCGCCCATTGCACACCTGCACGTTGCGTACGCGGCTGGTGAGCAGACCTAGAAACCTCCATTACAAAGGTAGTTGCGTTACGCGGTCCAACCCGACACGCGCCGCTCAGTCGCTGACGTCACGAAGGCTTCAGCTGATACCACGACGCCGAGTGCCCATAACTGTCCTCGCGTAGATGGTTAGTGCGTATAAGCCAGTGGCCAGACTCAGATCAAATACCAAGATCTCGTTAAGCGTGTTTAAGTATCCGCGAACGCCGACCAGGGCCAGGCCCACCTCTCTCCTAGGTGGTCTCAACCTGCCCTGTCGCTCCACCTCAAAGTAACAGTCGGGGGCCGTCGAGAACTCAGGCCCACCACTACTTGGATGGAGCCACCTGCCCCTTCAGCCCCCATCTCCGAACATTATCATAAGTAATGTAACAGTATAAAGTATACAACATATGCCCGTGATCACCTCCCGAAGTGATCACGACCCACTAGTATAGCATGGCAGACGGACAAGAGTGTAGGGCCACTTGTGACGCCCCCGGTTTGATCGTACACAAATCATACACGCAAACGTGTACGATCAAGATCAGGGACTCACGAGAAGATATCACAACACAACTCTACAAATAAAATAAGTCATACAAGCATCATATTACAAGCCAGGGGCCTCGAGGGCTCGAATACAAGAGCTCGATCATAGACGAGTCAGCGGAAGCAACAATATCTGAGTACAGACATAAGTTAAACAAGTTTGCCTTAAGAAGGCTAGCACAAACTGGGATACAGATCGAAAGAGACGCAGGCCTCCTGCCTGGGATCCTCCTAACTACTCCTGGTCGTCGTCAGCGGGCATCACGTAGTAGTAGGCACCTCCGGTGTAGTAGGAGTCGTCGTCGAAGGTGGCGTCTGGCTCCTAGGCCCCAACATCCGGTTGCGACAACCAGGTAGAAGGGATAGGGGGAAAAGAGGGAGAAAGCAACCGTGAGTACTCATCCAAAGTACTCGCAAGCAAGGAGCTATACTACATATGTATGCATTGGTATCAAATGGAATAAGGGTATCATATGTGGACTGAACTGCAGAAAGCCGGAATAAGGGGGGGATAGCTAGTACTTTCGAAGACTACGCTTCTGGCAGCCTCCGTCTTGCAGCATGTAGAAGAGAGTAGACTAAAGTCCTCCAAGTAGCATCGCATAGCATAATCCTAACCGATGATCCTCCCCTCGTCGACCTGTGAGAGAGCGATCACCGGTTGTATCTGGCACTTGGAAGGTGTGTTTTATTAAGTATCCGGTTCTAGTTGTCATAAGGTCAAGGTACAACTCCAAGTCATCCTGTTACCGAAGATCACGGCTATTCGAATAGATTAACTTCCCTGCAGGGGTGCACCACATTCCCCAACACGCTTGATCCCATTTGGCCGGACACACTTTCCTGGGTCATGCCCGGCCTCGGAAGATCAACACGTCGCAGCCCCACCTAGACCAATAGAGAGGTCACCACGCCGGTCTAAACCTAAGCGCCCAGGGGTCTGGGCCCATCGCCCTTAGCACACCTGCACGTTGCGAACGCGGCCGGAAGCAGAACTAGCCCCCTTAATACAAGAGCAGGCTTACGGTCCAATCCGGCGCGCGCCACTCAGTCGCTGACCTCACGAAGGCTTCGGCTGATACCACGATGTCGGGATACCCATAACTACTCCCACGTAGATGGTTAGTGCGTATAGACCAAATGGCCAGACTCAGATCAAATACCCAGATCTCATTAAGCGTGTTAAGTATCCGCGAACGCCGACCAGGGCCAGGCCACCTCTCTCCTAGGTGGTCTCAACCTGCCCTATCGCTCCGCCTCAAAGTAACAGTCGGGGGCCGTCGGGAACCCAGGCCCACCTCTACCGGGATGGAGCCACCTGCCCCTTCAGCCCCCATCTCCGAACAGTATCACAGGTAAGGTAACTGTGTAAAGTATATTGTATATGCCCGTGATCACCTCCCGAAGTGATCACGACCCAGCAGTATAGCATGGCAGACGGACAAGAGTGTAGGGCCACTGATGGAACACTAGCATCCTATACTAAGCAGTAGGATAGCAGGTAATGGTATCAACAGTAGTAGCAAGGATAGGCTATGCATCAGAATAGGATTAACAGGAAAGCAGTAACATGCTACACTACTCTAATGCAAGCAGTATAGAGAAGAGTAGGCGATATCTGGTGATCAAGGGGGGGTTTGCCTGGTTGCTCTGGCAAGAGAGAGGAGTCGTCAACACCGTAGTCGTACTGGGTAGCAGCGGCGTCGGTCTCAGTGTCTAGCGAGAGAAGAGGGGGAAGAAACAATAAATATTTAAGCAAGCAGATGCATAGCGATGCATGACATGACAAGTATCGGTGCTAGAGGTGCTCTAACGCGGTATGAGGTGATACCGGTGAAGGGGGGAAACATCCGAGAAAGTATCCCGGTGTTTTGCGTTTTCGGGCAGAGGAGCCGGAGGGGGAAAGTTGCGAGTTTGCTATGCTAGGGATGCGTGGCGGACGGACGGGCTGCGTATCCGTGTTCGTCTCGTCGTTCTGAGCAACTTTCATGTAGAAAGTATTTTCGTCTGAGCTACGTTTATTTTATATGATTTTCTAAAGTTTTAGTCATTTTTAGAATTTATTTAATTATTTAAATTCAACATTATCCAGAATAGTGTTTGCTGACATCAGCATGATATCAGTAGTCAACGTTGACCGTTGACCTGGTCCACCTGACGTGTGGGTCCAGTGGGACCCACCTGTCATACTCTGTTAGGTTAATTAGGGTTTAGTTAAACTAATTACTAATTGATTAAACTAACAGGTTAATTAGGTTAATTAATTAGGATTAATTAACTTAATTAATTTAGTTAATTCATTAATTAATTTTATTATTAACTAATTATTTATTATATATATTTATTCATTTTTTTAATCCTCCCATTTTTTTGTAAATGTTCTGGGGGCAGAGCCCCACATGTCATTGGCAGGGGCTTAATGGGTGCTAGTGGCGCCCGACCAAGCGAGGTCCGAGCGGCGCAGATGGGCGCCGGCGTCGGGCGATGACCGGGGCCACGGCCAGGCCGGCCAGGAACGGCACTGGCGAGGCCGGCCGAGTGGTGGATTGCCGCAGAGGACGGCGGGGGGTCGCGCGAGAGGGCGATGGAGGCAGTTGCGGCCAGAGACGGCGCATCAGCGGCGTGGTCATGAGTGCGGCAGCCGAGGTGCGGGGAGTCACCGGCAGAGGCGGCCGTAGGGCAGGGGCGGAGCTGCGAGGAGTCGGTAGACGCGGTCGGCGGCCGTTGTTGCGGGGGCGCCGACGCGGGGAGCAGAGGGGGTGCGAGGCAGTACAGGGCGGTGGTACGACGTGCGGTGCAGTGAGGGAAGCGGGGCGGTGGCGTGGCACGCGGCGAGCGAGCGGTGCAGGCGAGGCGCGTCGGCGCGGGGCGACGGGCACGGCCTGACGGAGCGGCGTGCGGCTAGGGCACGGTGTCCGCGGCGACAGCGACTAGCATGGTGCGGGTAAGAGAAGGAGGGGGCCCTCACTGGGGGTTCGTAGGGTACGGGGCAGCGGGGGAGGCGAGGAGGAGGTCGGGGACGACGGCGAGGCTTGCTCTGGCGTGGTCCAGGCGATGGTGACGGCAAGGGGGGCGACGGGGTGGCTCCAGTGAGGCTCGCGGAGCTCCAGGTGGCGGTGGACGACGACGGGCGGGCACTGGGCGTCGGGGGCAACGGGATCGGGCCGATCCCGATCCAGATCGATGGGGAAGGATAAGGGGATCGTGGGGGAGTGGGGGCGAGCGAGTGGGGCGACGGGTGGTTACGGCTAGGGTTTCGGGGGTTAAGGAGAGGGAGTGGGCCGACCGGTTGGGCCGGTGGAGGCCAGCTGGGCCACTTGGCCCAGCAGGGGGGCTTTCTCTTTTGTTTGTTTTTTTTCTTTTTAGTCTGATTTGTATTTTCTTTTCTTTTATTTCCTTTTCTGTTTTATTTAGTTTAAAGCACTTAGGCACTTTGTAAAATTATGTTTTCTTCACTATAATTACCATAGCAATATTTGACACACACCGAACATTTTAGTTTTAATATTTGAAAACTTTTATTGTTTGCTTAATTTTGAATTTGAATTCGAACCGTTTTCGAACTAACGCGAGATTATCAACAGTAATCGAGGTGACGTGGCATCATTAGCAGAGGTTCACTGTAGCCTAATTATCCGGGCGTCACAATTCTCCTCTACTACAAGAAATCTCATCCCGAGATTTAAGAGGGGAAGTAAGGGGGAAGGGATTTGGTTATGAAATTCTAACGGGTCTTCTCGGTGTTGGTTGTTCTTCTCGAAGAGGTCACCACGATGTCTTTATTTCTCTACTCCAGGTCATCATGATGAAGTCGGCTTCCTTTCTTCGGGAACTCTATCGGACTTACGAAAGAATAAAGGGTGGGTATATTCCGGGAGAACGGACCTCTGCAAGGTTGACTATCTGGTAGCTAACATCGGGGAAGGTGGCGGAAAGTAACTCTCGAACTAAAACTTAAGAAAATATCAAGAGTAAGGTAAGGAGGTACCATCAGAAGTTTCAAGCGGGTAGGCAATCGCTCGTTGCCTAAAACGGAGTGTGAAAGGGGTTCAAAGCAACGGAAACAAGTATTGTGTTTAATACCAAAATTGAGGATCACACAGAAGGTGGCTCGTGAATTACATACGAGGCCAGGTGCGAGGAACAACCATTAGAAACAGGGTTGTACAGGAGAGTCAGGTTTTGATCCTGTGGAACTGGGGGTTATGGCCCACCATGTGGGTTAAAAGTAGGAAGGGCGGAGACGTCTTGCGTGATCATGCAGGAAAGGCATGTCAGAGGGTAGCCTATCGATTATGTCGGCAACAACGTCGATACCAAGGGCGAGGGACGAAGAGAACCATTTTCCTGCTCATTGAACGAGGCGGGCCAATAGGCAAAGTTCTCGTCCATCGGTGACTACCGTAATGTCATCAACAATAGTAACAGGATCTTACTGACAGAGGTGTACATCGAGGGGTTTACATAAGCAGTGAGTTATTACTACTTAGATCATATAGATCACAAGAAAGGTTAAACCAGACAATGGAAAGGAAAATATGATTATCAGATTAAACAGAACAATGGAAAGGAAAAATGTGTTTAAACACATATTTCAGGGGAATATCCTTCCCAAGGACAAGCAGAGCACGATATCCATGACAGGATATAACGTAGAAAACTCTTTAGGTAAAGGGAGAGAAATTTCATGACATTACCCATACAGCGGTGTTTGGATAATTGAGCAGGAAACATTTAGCTTTGGGCTTCAAATGTTCTTGTTGAAAAACGGAGTACCACAGACATGCTTCGAGATAGCATTGACATGGTCTTCAAGCAAAGATCATACTTTGGATACACAAAGGATCCATCAAGCACAACTTATAGAATAAGTCTTACAATTTCCTCATGGAAGAATGGATAATCTTGCAGAAAAGGAAACTATAATAATAGGTCCTCCGGCCAGGTGTGCTAGGCACGACATCACCTTACTGGGTCACATAAAGACCAATGTTATAACTCTTGGAAATATGTTCCAACCATCATATCTGACTAAGATTCAGATCTGAATGGTGTTAGGATAACTCAGATTTCAGGATACCTGAGAAGAAAGTGCAACACAAATTGTCAAGATGACATTTTAAGATTCTCGGGAATTGAACTATGGAAGCGAGTTCCGCAACAGGAGTTCATCATTAAACCAAGGAGAGGATGAGGTGGCTGATAGGCTCAGCAACAAATCATCGAGATTTCCAAAGGATTGATTTCCACAATTATGTGAACAAGGAAATATCATTTGTCGGATCAAATGATATAAGGATGTATGCTCGAGGAAAACATACACAATAAGCATTGGTTGAAAAGTGCACCCAAAATATGGCCTTAGGTAGCATGACCAATGTTAGAAAGGTGATTCAACAACCAATAGTCTAAGAATGAATTATCGATCATTAACTTGAAAGCAATAGGGTTGCTAGAAACACGAACAAGTTTGTGTTGAACGGAAGGCAATAAAGTGGTCGATGATAACACAAATCATCAAGGGGAAGGAGGGTACTTCTCATCATGAATTCAATTGATATCCTGGAAGGGGTCAAAATGTTGATGATGATCACGACACATTTGTCGAGAGGTTTCATGAGGATGTAATCGATCAGTGATGACATCAAGTCAAAGGAATGATGAAGTAAGAGGTCAATGGAAGCACAGATACGACACAAACTCGAAATCAAGCTTGCTTTTCAAGGTGAAATGATATGACAAGGAAAATCGACGTAAGCTTACCTCATCGTCGAAGTGGTGCTCCGAGAATAAGGACCAGGTAGCACAGTTAAAATCTCCACGACAATGATATAGCCATACAGGCTAGGAATGGCGTGGTCGGGTACAAACTCGTACTTAAAGAAGATTATCAAGTGTCGTTGAACCGTAGTGCAGGCTCGGTTCAGTTATCGGTGTTTTTGAGTGTTTAATGACTCAAAGCCCGTGAAAACTTGGAATCAGTGGGAATGTAGCACTTGATGAAGAACTCATAAGAAGCTATGCAGTTCCATGACAATCTCGAGGTACCAGGGGGTAATACTCGACGACAGATAAAAGTAGAGGTTGGACTGGGGTATTGCTCTATAGAAGACATGTGCTTAAACTTGCACGAGGAATGGTATTTAAAGGAGATCATGGTCGGAACCACGATTGCCAAAGGCCAGATCCCAGATATAAGCTGAACTTATACCAAGGGAGTAATTAATTTAAGAGAAGCTTTAATGATAAGATCTACATCGTGTCCATGGGCATGAACACAAAGTTCAAGGTCGACTCCCACTTCTTCAATGCATAACCTTACATTTACCTCCCCTTTTCGAAGTTGTAGTGCTGAAAAGTTATCTGACGAAGCGTCAGTAGGGTATAACCCGCATAACTTTCGAGGTCACACAAATTAAGGAAGGCATAGGTTCAACCCGTCAGGGTATCGTGGAAACATATACCACAAGCTTTGAGAGTAAATATTACCAGCTCGAAAGCAGAGCATGGTTGGCAAAAGGAGAGGATACAAATTACCAAAGGCATTATGTATCGGAGAAACAACTCACAAGGTGATTAATTATGAAGGACATTGTCGGATAATAATCCAACAGTGGATATGGTGATCCACAATGGAGCTGATGTGAGTATCGATACCCAATCAGAGGAAGAAAGAATGCAAATGCATCGTTTTACAGAACATCTGAATAATTCAACGTTTAAATAACAAAGGATTTATGATTCTCCAATCAAGGGATCAGGGGCAAACGCTCTGATCAAGGACGGACAAGTTGAATAGACTTTGGGGTACAATCGATGGCAATCTGATTGGCCGAGGACCAGCTCACGTTTTAAATGACATCTGAGCTGGAAGGATGAATTCTATGATCTGAGTGAGGATTGCGAGCATTCGCAACATATTGAGTCAATGGACTCAAAATGATATTGACAAAGGTTGCCAATAAGATTACTATACTTATGGGATTAACCATAATGCAAGCAAGCAAGAATTTCAGGAGCAATAGGTTGCTCAGGATTTTTGGAATACCGAATGGTATTTCGAAGAATTTTGTGAACTGCATGAATATCTGGGGATGAGCGGATACTCGATAAATGCGAGTAATTATCCGTAGTGGTATGCATGTGGCAAAGAACTGCAAGGCAGTAGACACAAAGTATTCTCGGGGTATCTTATAATAACAAGCTCGACTGGGAATAAAAGTAAGCACGACAGGTCTAAATACTTACCCATAGGGATATTTCAGTGGTAGGGAATTGCAAAAGCAATGGCATAAGGTTTTGGGAGAACATCGGAGAGTATTGTCAGAACCTTCTGTTGAAGCAGTCGATCATCTATAATGAAGGGGCTCTTCGGCAGGAAGTGGTAACGAGAACCTAGAGTTAGATTTTGCAAAATTCATTTAACCCGAATAGAAGAGAGTTCAGAGTCCCAGAGTAAGGATCAAGGAGTAAAAGATCCTAATACCACCCAGATGGCAACGTGGGCCCATGGGCCGCACAGCCATGTTAGAAAGACAGTTTTTATCGACTAGACTCAACTTCGGCCAAGGAGTTGGAAAGGGGATTCCTACAGGCAGTCGGCTCTGATACCAACTTGTGACGCCCCCGGTTTGATCGTACACAAATCATACACGCAAACGTGTACGATCAAGATCAGGGACTCACGAGAAGATATCACAACACAACTCTACAAATAAAATAAGTCATACAAGCATCATATTACAAGCCAGGGGCCTCGAGGGCTCGAATACAAGAGCTCGATCATAGACGAGTCAGCGGAAGCAACAATATCTGAGTACAGACATAAGTTAAACAAGTTTGCCTTAAGAAGGCTAGCACAAACTGGGATACAGATCGAAAGAGATGCAGGCCTCCTGCCTGGGATCCTCCTAACTACTCCTGGTCGTCATCAGCGGGCATCACATAGTAGTAGGCACCTCCGGTGTAGTAGGAGTCGTCGTCGAAGGTGGCGTCTGGCTCCTAGGCCCCAACATCTGGTTGCGACAACCAGGTAGAAGGGATAGGGGGAAAAGAGGGAGAAAGCAACCGTGAGTACTCATCCAAAGTACTCGCAAGCAAGGAGCTATACTACATATGTATGCATTGGTATCAAATGGAATAAGGGTATCATATGTGGACTGAACTGCAGAAAGCCGGAATAAGGGGGGGATAGCTAGTACTTTCGAAGACTACGCTTCTGGCAGCCTCCGTCTTGCAGCATGTAGAAGAGAGTAGACTAAAGTCCTCCAAGTAGCATCGCATAGCATAATCCTAACCGATGATCCTCCCCTCGTCGACCTGTGAGAGAGCGATCACCGGTTGTATCTGGCACTTGGAAGGTGTGTTTTATTAAGTATCCGGTTCTAGTTGTCATAAGGTCAAGGTACAACTCCAAGTCATCCTGTTACCGAAGATCACGGCTATTCGAATAGATTAACTTCCCTGCAGGGGTGCACCACATTCCCCAACACGCTTGATCCCATTTGGCCGGACACACTTTCCTGGGTCATGCCCGGCCTCGGAAGATCAACACGTCGCAGCCCCACCTAGACCAACAGAGAGGTCAGCACGCCGGTCTAAACCTAAGCGCCCAGGGGTCTGGGCCCATCGCCCTTAGCACACCTGCACGTTGCGAACGCGGCCGGAAGCAGAAATAGCCCCCTGAATACAAGAGCAGGCTTACGGTCCAATCCGGCGCGCGCCACTCAGTCGCTGACGTCACGAAGGCTTCGGCTGATACCACGATGTCGGGATACCCATAACTACTCCCACGTAGATGGTTAGTGCGTATAGACCAAATGGCCAGACTCAGATCAAATACCCAGATCTCGTTAAGCGTGTTAAGTATCCGCGAACGCCGACCAGGGCCAGGCCACCTCTCTCCTAGGTGGTCTCAACCTGCCCTGTCGCTCCGCCTCAAAGTAACAGTCGGGGGCCGTCGGGAACCCAGGCCCACCTCTACCGGGATGGAGCCACCTGCCCCTTCAGCCCCCATCTCCGAACAGTATCACAGGTAAGGTAACTGTGTAAAGTATATTGTATATGCCCGTGATCACCTCCCGAAGTGATCACGGCCCAGCAGTATAGCATGGCAGATGGACAAGAGTGTAGGGCCACTGATGGAACACTAGCATCCTATACTAAGCAGTAGGATAGCAGGTAATGGTATCAACAGTAGTAGCAAGGATAGGCTATGCATCAGAATAGGATTAAAGGAAAGCAGTAACATGCTAGACTACTCTAATGCAAGCAGTATAGAGAAGAGTAGGCGATATCTGGTGATCAGGGGGGGGCTTGCCTGGTTGCTCTGGCAAGAGAGAGGGGTCGTCAACACCGTAGTCGTACTGGGTAGCAGCGGCGTCGGTCTCAGTGTCTAGCGAGAGAAGAGGGGGAAGAAACAATAAATATTTAAGCAAGCAGATGCATAGCGATGCATGACATGACAAGTATCGGTGCTAGAGGTGCTCTAACGCGGTATGAGGTGATACCGGTGAAGGGGGGAAACATCCGAGAAAGTATCCCGGTGTTTTGCGTTTTCGGGCAGAGGAGCCGGAGGGGGAAAGTTGCGAGTTTGCTATGCTAGGGATGCGTGGCGGACTAACGGGCTGCGTATCCGGGTTCGTCTCGTCGTTCTGAGCAACTTTCATGTAGAAAGTATTTTCATCTGAGCTACGGTTTATTTTATATGATTTTCTAAAGTTTTAATCATTTTTAGAATTTATTTAATTATTTAAATTCAACATTATCCAGAATAGTGTTTGCTGACATCAGCATGATATCAGCAGTCAACGTTGACCGTTGACCTGGTCCACCTGACGTGTGGGTCCAGTGGGACCCACCTGTCATACTCTGTTAGGTTAATTAGGGTTTAGTTAAACTAATTACTAATTGATTAAACTAACAGGTTAATTAGGTTAATTAATTAGGATTAATTAACTTAATTAATTTAGTTAATTCATTAATTAATTTTATTATTAACTAATTATTTATTATATATATTTATTCATTTTTTTAATCCTCCCATTTTTTTTGTAAATGTTCTGGGGGCAGAGCCCCACATATCATTGGCAGGGGCTTAACGGGTGCTAGTGGCGCCCGACCAAGCGAGGTCCGAGCGGCGCAGATGGGCGCCGGCATCGGGCGATGACCGGGGCCACGGCCAGGCCGGCCAGGAACGGCACTGGCGAGGCCGGCCGAGTGGTGGATTGCCGCAGAGGACGGCGGGGGGTCGCGCGAGAGGGCGATGGAGGCGGTTGCGGCCAGAGACGGCGCATCAGCGGCGTGGTCATGAGTGCGGCAGCCGAGGTGCGGGGAGTCACCGGTAGAGGCGGGCGTAGGGCAGGGGCGGAGCTGCGAGGAGTCGGTAGACGCGGTCGGCGGCCATTGTTGCGGGGGCGCCGACGCGGGGAGCAGAGGGGGTGCGAGGCAGTACAGGGCGGTGGTACGACGTGCGGTGCAGTGAGGGAAGCGGGGCGGTGGCGTGGCACGCGGCGAGCGAGCGGTGCAGGCGAGGCGCGTCGGCGCGGGGCGACGGGCACGGCCTGACGGAGCGGCGTGCGGCCAGGGCACGGTGTCCGCGGCGATGGCGACTAGCATGGTGCGGGTAAGAGAAGGAGGGGGCCTCACTGGGGGTTCGTAGGGTACGGGGCAGCGGGGGAGGCGAGGAGGAGGTCGGGGACGACGGCGAGGCATGCTCCGGCGTGGTCCAGGCGATGGTGACGGCAAGGGGGGCGACGGGGTGGCTCCAGTGAGGCTCGCGGAGCTCCAGGTGGCGGTGGACGGCGACGGGCGGGCACTGGGCGTCGGGGGCAACGGGATCGGGCCGATCCCGATCCAGATCGATGGGGAAGGATAAGGGGATCATGGGGGAGTGGGGGGGAGCGAGTGGGGCGACGGGTGGTTACGGCTAGGGTTTTGGGGGTTAAGGAGAGGGAGTGGGCCGGCCGGTTGGGCCGGTGGAGGCCAGTTAGGCCACTTGGCCCAGCAGGGGGGCTTTCTCTTTTGTTTTTTTTTGTTTTTTTTGTCTGATTTGTATTTTCTTTTCTTTTATTTCCTTTTCTGTTTTATTTAGTTTAAAGCACTTAGGCACTTTGTAAAATTATGTTTTCTTCACTATAATTACCATAGCAATATTTGACACACACCGAACATTTTAGTTTTAATATTTGAAAACTTTTATTGTTTGCTTAATTTTGAATTTGAATTCGAACCGTTTTCGAACTAACGCGAGATTAGCAACAGTAATCGAGGTGACGTGGCATCATTAGCAGAGGTTCACTGTAGCCTAATTATCCGGGCGTCACACCACTGATGGAACACTAGCATCCTATACTAAGCATTTAGGATTGCAGGTAAAGGTAACAACAGTAGTAGCAAGGACAGACTATGCATCAAGATAGGATAATGAAAAGCAGTAACATGCTACACTACTCTAATGCAAGAAGTAGAGAGAAGAGTAGGCGATATCTGGTGATCAAGGGGGGGGCTTGCCTGGTTGCTCTGGCAAGAGAGAGGGGTCGTCAACACCGTAGTCGATCGGGGCACCAGCAGCGGCGTCCGTCTCGTAGTCTACCGGAGAGAAGAGGGGGAAAAACAAATAATATAATGCAAACAAATGCATGACGTTGCATGACATGACAAAGCGTGAAGCTAGGTGTGCCCTAACGCGGTATGAGGTGGTACCGGTGAAGGGGGAAACATCCGGGAAAATATCCCCGGTGTTTCGCGTATTCGGACAAATGAACCGAAGGGGGAAAGTTGTGTGTTCGCTATGCTAGGGATGCGTGGCGGACGAAAGGGCTGCATAACCGGATTCGTCTCGTCGTTCTGAGCAACTTTCATGTACAAAGTTTTCCCATCCGAACTACGGTTTATTCTATATTGATTTTAAAAGATTTAAATCAATTTTGGCATTTAATTAATTGATTTAATTCAATATTATCCAGAATAGTATTTGCTGACATCAGCATGACATCAGCAGTCAACAGGGGTGTTGACTGGTCATCTGACGTGTGGGTCCCACATGTCATTGTCTGTTTAGACTAATTAGGGTTTAACTAATCTATTTACTGTTTAATTAAACTAACTAGCTAATTAGATTAATTAATTAGGATTAATTAAATTTATTAATTAATTAATTAATTTAATTATTATTTATTTATTTACTTACTTATATTTTTTGAAAGAAAATTAATTTTATTATTATATTATTATTATTTTTATAATCCGTTTCGTTCTAATCCGAGGCTGGCCCCACTTGTCAGGGACCCAGCCCAACCGGGGCGGGCGAACGGGAAACGGGCGTCGGGCGCGGGCGCCGCCTGAACGGGCACTGCGGGCTCTCGACCACTGGCGACGGCAAGGGCACGGCGGAGGCGGGCGGGGCTGCCGGCGAAGGGTGTCGGGGCTCCAGCGGTGATGCGGTGCTAGGCACGCGGTTGGGGGTAGCGGCAGAGGGAGCGCTCGCCGGGCGGGGCGAGAAGACGTGGTGAGGCTGTGGCAGGCGGCGCAGGCACACATCGAGCGAGGCGACGACGAGCAGGGGGGCTCGGCGGTCAGCACGAGCGCACGGTGGCTGGAGTTGGGAGGTGTTACGGGGCGCGGGCGAGGCGCGGGGGCTACGCATGAGCGGTTGTGCGCGTGTGGCCATGGACGCGAGGTGCCGGCGATGGTGGAGCGGTGACCGTGGGGCAGAGACACGGCGTAGCAGCTGCGAGCGGAGCCGGTGAGGGGCGTAGCACGCGAGGAAGCGGGCGTGCAAGTGCGGGGCTGCGTCAAGCAGCAGCGGTCGAGGTGCGAGCGAGGCACGCGCAGAGGGAGCCGGGCGCGGCCAGGCCATGTGCCAACGCAGGCCATGGTGGAGGGGGGCGGCGAGCGCGGAGGGCAGAGGGGAGGGAGAAGGCGGCGACTCACGGCGGGGGGGTAGGGGTCGGGGCAACGGGGGTTGAAGAGGAGTCGGGGACGACGGCGCCGGCGAGGAGGGAGGCGACGGTGGTGGTGATGGATGCGTCCGGCGAGGACGGGAGCGACCGTGTCGGGGTGGGACGACACCAGGGGCGGGCGTGGAGACACCTGCGAGGAGGGTGGGGCGGATCCGATGAGGTGGCATCGCGGGGGAGGACGGAGGCGCGGCGGGGCTCAGGGTTCGGGCGCCTCCAAGCGGTGGCGGCGTCGAGCGCACCGATCCAGTTCTGGATCAGGGGAGGGGGAGAGCGTAGTGGGGGGGGAGTGGGTGGCTGGGGTGGTTAGGGTTACGGGGTGTGGGGGTTAAGTAGTGGGAGTGGGCCGGCCTGGCATGTGGCTGGGCCGAGGCCCAGTGGGGGGGCAGTCTTTTCTCTTTTCTGTTTTTTCTATTTTGTTTATTATTCTTTTGTTGTTTTTATTTTATCTCACAATTCATTTTTGTTTGTAAAATATATGATTAACACCCAAATTTGCATTACTAAATATACCTCTGCCACTTTAACTTTGGCACCTAATTAAATTAGTTTAGTATTTTGTAAAATATATTAGGAGTATAACTAATTGTTTTGCTGTTGTTTTAATCACTTTAGGGTATTTAATTATTTTATAAAGATGTTGTTTCTCCACCAATAATATCCATGATTTATTTGTCACATTAAGAACATTTTAATTTTGACTTTTGAAAACTTTATTCATTTGACTTGATTTTTAAATTTGAAATTTGGACGGGATTTGAATCATCGCAAGATTAACAACTGCAATCGTGATGACGTGGCATCATTAGTACAAGGTTACTGTAGCGTAACTATCCGGGCGTCACAGTAACGGTCTACCCGATCATAAGGTGCTAGCGCTTCTGAAAGACTATGTCTCGGTCATCCGTTTCTCAAACACCATGAAGTGCGAGAATCCCAACGGAGGAGATCGAGTCTTGTGGGGAAAAGTGCGCAAACCTCTGCAGAGTGTATAAACTAATCATGGTTAGCCGTGTCCCCGGTTATGGAGATCTTGAGTATCTAGTACTTGGATTATCATGTGAATCTCATCATGTTACTCTAATTAATTTGTTGGGTTTTTAATGATGATGTTTAATTGGGATTGAGAGGGTGTCTACACTCTCAATGATTAACAACCACCATGATAGTTAAATAAAATTTATTCCTTTGCAGTAGGGAAAAATTGGCTTTACGCAAAACTGTAACCATAGAGCTTTCCACCAGCCAAATATGCATGTAGTATAGCCTTATTCTTTCATTGCTCTCTATGTCTTACATTGCCAGCATATTCCATGTGCTGACCCGTTTCGGGCAGCAATGTTCATGTTGCAGACTTTTCAAACGACGAGTAAGGTGCTTTTAGGTCGTGGTTCTATACTCAGTGATGCCGTTGGAGTTGATGGACTCACTTATCTTCCAAGCCTTCCGCTGTTATCGTTATTAGATGGCCTTATGCCATATTTATTGTAATAAGTTCTCTTTTGAGACACTCGATGTAATAAGTGTGTGATTGCTACTCTGTTATAAATCCTTCAAGTACTGTGTGGTGTCAGCATTACTGATCCAGGGATGACACTGGAGCACAGAGATTGGACCGTTTGAGGTCTGGTCGCTACACTCTCTCTCTATCCTCCCTCTCTTTTCGCTTGCCTTTCTTCCGCTATGTCTGAATCAAAAAGGGTTGGGGGTTCTCTCCAGAGTTTTAGTACTTTGGACAACCCCTCTATCCTCGCTAAACTTATAAATAAGGATACTATGAAAAAACCTACCGGAGGTATCAATGAGAGTCTTAATAATTTTGATGAAGATGATTCTAGAATTTTTCGTTATTTACTTGATGAATCTTTGAAAGATGCTTGGTATAGACTATTAAGGATCAGGGCTAGTTATGTTCCTCAATATCAAATTGAAGTTTACCTAAAAAGCTTCTATATTGCCCTTCCTTCTTCTTTTAAGCATGTCTTAGATTCTATATTTGAAGAAGGTTTCCTTGAAGGGGATGTCGTAGACACTTATGAAAAAATGAAAACTATATTTGGGCATCCCATGAATGAGAAAGTTGAATCTACATCTCTTTTGCTCTCTTACCAAAATGAATCTATTAAAGAGATAAAGGCTAGCCTAGATACAAACTTCCGTAACATACTTAATCTTTCTACTACCATTAATAACCATGTGCTTTATCAAAATAGAAGGATTAATTCTATAGATAGCAAGTTTGCTCTTTTCTTTCCTAGTACCAAAGATGGCAATACCTAGATCTATTCTTGCTTGTTATGCCTAGCTAGGGGCGTTAAACGATAGCGCTTGTTGGGAGGCAACCCAATTTTATTTTTATTCCTTGCTTTTTTATCCTGCTTAGTAATAAATAAATTATTTAGCCTCTGTTTTGGTTGTGTTTTTTGTGTTTAATTAGTGTTTGTGCCAAGTAGAACCGTTGGGAAGACTTGGGGAAAGTCTTGTTGAACTTGCTGTAAAAACAGAAACTTTAGCGCTCACGAGAACTGCTGCCATTTTTATTTGGAGAGTGATATTTAGTTAATTATTTTTCCAGATGATTAATAGATAAATTCCTCACTTCCGGAAATTTATTTTAGAATTTTTGGGGTTCCAGATCTTGCGCTAGCTACAGATTACTACAGACTGTTCTGTTTTTGACAGACTCTGTTTTGCGTGTGTTGTTTGCTTATTTTGATGAATCTATGGCTAGTAAATTAGTTTATAAACCATAGAGAAGTTTGAATAAAGTAGGTATAACACCCATATAAATACATAATGATTTCATTACAGTACCTTGAAGTGGTCTTTTGTTTTCTTTCGCTAACGGAGCTCATGAGATTTTCTACTTTAAGTTTTGTGTTGTGAAGTTTTCAAGTTTTGGGTAAAGATTTGATGGATTATGGAACAAGGAGTGGCAAGAGCCTAAGCTTGGGGATGCCCATGGCACCCCCAAGATAATCTAAGGACACCTAAAAGCCAAAGCTTGGGGATGCCCCGGAAGGCGTCCCCTCTTTCGTCTACTTCTATCGGTAACTTTACTTGGAGATATATTTTTATTTACCACATGATATGTGTTTTACTTGGAGCGTCTTGTATGATTTGAGTATTTTCTTGTTAGTTTACCACAATCATCCTTTCTGTACACATCTTTTGAGAGAGCCATACAAGATTTGGAATTTGTTAGAATACTCTATGTGCTTCGCTTATATCTTTTGAGTTATATAATTTTGCTCTAGTGCTTCACTTATATCTTTTAGAGCACGGTGGTGGATTTGTTTTATAGAAACTATTGATCTCTCATGCTTCACTTAGATTATTTTGAGAGTCTTAATAGCATGGTAATTTTCTTAAAATCCTAATATGTTTGGTATGCAAGATTAATAATAAAATTTTCTTATGAGTGTGTTGAATACTAAGAGAAGTTTGATGCTTGATGATTGTTTTGAGACATGGAGGTAATAATATCAAAGTCGTGCTAGTTGAGTAGTTGTGAAATTGAGAAATACTTGTGTTGAGGTTTGCAAGTCCCGTAGCATGCACGTATGGTAAATGTTATGCAAAAAATTTGAAACATGAGGTGTTATTTGATTGTCTTCCTTATGAGTGGCGGTCGGGGACGAGCGATGGTCTTTTCCTACCAATCTATCCCCCTAGGAGCATGCACGTAGTACCGAGGTTTTTGATGACTTGTAGACTTTTTGCAATAAGTATGTGAGTTCTTTATGACTAATGTTGAGTCCATGGATTATACGCACTCTCACCCTTCCATTCTTGCTAGCCTCTTCGGTACCGTGCATTGCCCTTTCTCACATTGAGAGTTGGCGCAAACTTCACCGGTGCATCCAAACCCTGTGATATGATACGCTCTTTCACACATAAACCTCCTTATATCTTCCTCAAAACAGCCACCATACCTACCTATTATGGCATTTCCATAGCCATTCCGATATATATATTGCCATGCAACTTTCCATCATTCCGTTTATCATGACACATTCATCATTGTCATATTGCTTAGCATGATCATGTAGTTGACATAGTATTTGTGGCAAAGCCACCGTTCATAATTCTTTCATACATGTCACTCTTGGTTCATTGCATATCCCGGTACACTGCCGGAGGCATTCATATAGAGTCATCTTTGTTCTAGTATCGACTTGTAATCATTGAGTTGTAAATAAATAGAAGTGTGATGATCATAATTTTCTAGAGCATTGTACCAAGTGAGGAATATAAAAAAAGAGAAAGGCCATAAAAAGAGAAAAGGCCCAAAAAAGAAAAAAATGAGAGAAAAAGAGATAAGGGACAATGTTACTATCCTTTGCCACACTTGTGCTTCAAGGTAGCACCATGATCTTCATAGTAGAGAGTCTCTCATGCTATCACTTTCATATACTAGTGGGAATTTTTTATTATTGAACTTGGCTTGTATATTCCAACAATGGGCCTCCTCAAGTGCCCTAGGTCTTCGTGAGCAAGCAAGTTGGATGCACACCCACTTAGTTTCTTTTGTTGAGCTTTCATACATTTATAGCTCTAGTGCATCCGTTGCATGGCAATCTCGACTCCTTGCATTAACATCAATCGGTGGGCATCTCCATAGCCCATTGATTAGCCTCGTTGATGTGAGACTTCCTCCTTTTTTGTCTTCTCCACATAACCCCCCTCATTATATTCTATTCCACCTATAGTGCTATGTCCATGGCTCGCGCTCATATATTGCGTGAAAATTTATAGGTTTGAGATTACTAAAGTATGAAACAATTGCTTGGCTTGTCATCGGGGTTGTGCATGATGATATCATTCTTGTGTGATGAAAATGAAACATGACTAAACCATATGATTTTGTAGGGATGAACTTTCTTTGGCCATGCTATTTTGAGAAGACATAAATGCTTAGTTGGTATGCTTGAAGTATTATCATTTTTATGTCAATATGAACTTTTGTCTTGAATCTATCGGATCTGAATATTCATACCACAATTAAGAAAAAATACATTAAAATTATGCCAAGTAGCACTCCGCATCAAAAATTCTGTTTTTATCATTTACCTACTCGAGGACGAGCAGGAATTAAGCTTGGGGATGCTTGATACGTCTCCAACATATCTATAATTTTTGATTGCTCCATGCTATATTATCTACTGTTTTGGGCATTATTGGGCTTTATTATCCACTTTTGTATTATTTTTGGGACTAACCTATTAACCGGAGGCCCAGCCCAGAATTGCTATTTTTTGCCTGTTTTAGGGTTTCGAAGAAAAGGAATATCAAACGGAGTCCAAACGGAATGAAACCTTCGGGAACGTGATTTTCTCACTAAATACAACTCCAAGAGAGAGAGAGAGAGAGAGAGAGATGAAGCCATCTAGCTACAAACTACGGACCCAAAGGTCTACAAAGAACTACTCACGCATCATCGGAGAGGCACTAATGGAAGTGGCGAACCCCTCCGTGATGGTGTCTAGATTGGATCTGGTGGTTCTGGACTCTGCGGCAGCTGGATGAATATTTCATCGACTCCCCTAGGGTTCTGGGGTTTTTGGGTATTTATAGAGAAAAGAGGAGGTCCGGGGGGCACCCGAGGTGGGCACAACCCATCAGGGCGCGCCTGGGCCTCCTGGCTCTCTGGTGGGTTGTGCCTCCCTTGGGGCACCCCCCAGGCGCGGTCGGGGCCCGTTGTGTTCCTTCTGGCCCATAAAAATTCTCCGTAAAGTTTTGTAGCATTTGGAATCCGTTTGATATTGATTTTCTGCGATGTAAAAAATATGGAAAAAAAACAGCAACTCGCACTTGGCACTATGTCAATATATTAGTACCAAAAATGATATAAAATTACTATAAAATGATTATAAAATATCCAAGATTGATAATAAAACGGCATGGAAGAATCAAAAAATATAGATACGTTGGAGACGTATCACCGCCGACGCCCCTCTCCCCTCTCTCCCAGTCGATGCCCCTCCTCCGACGACCATGACCGAGCGCTACCCCGACGATGGAGCGACGGCTAACGGCTTCGGCCACCACCACCTGGACAAGGACGAGGCCCGCCTCCTCTACGAGACGGACTACCCGGCGCCACCAGACATGCATGTGTCGGGCTGAAAGTGCAACTATCCTTGGGTGGTTTTGGTAATTCCTAACAACATATAGCTCATTGAACTAATGCTCTTTCAAGATGATCATTTCAGAAAGTTCAATGATTGGCATGGCATGGACTAGGAATGTGGACCCCTCAAAATGCTAAGGACACATATTGGCTCAAGCTCAAGACTCTACATTTTCATTTTTAGTGATCCAAGATCACATTGAGTCCATAGGAAAAGCTAATACTATTAAAAGGGGATGAGGTGTTGCTTAATGGCTTGATTGCTCAAAATGCTTAGTGATATGCTCCAAAATCCCTCAATCACTTTATCATATCCACATATGACCCAAACCAAAAGTCAAACTCACCCCCACCGATTTGATCTATCCGGCACCACCGAGTTCATTTGACATAGCCACCGTGAGAAACCCTAGTCAGTTCGGTCTCACCGATAGGGATCTCGGTCTCACTCGGATGGGATTGCAAACTCTCTATTTCCCTTCGTAACGTTTCGGTCTAACCGAGATGAGCGATCAGTCCCACTGAGCTCGCAATGCAAACTCTCTGTTTCCCTTTCGTAACGTTTCGGTCTCACCGAAATGAGCGATTCGGTCCCACCAAATTTGCCTGACCAACTCTCTGTTTGCCTATTACAGAAATCGGTCTCACCGAGTTTATGTGATCGGCCTCACCGATATTACGTTATGCCCTAACCCTAATGAAATCGTTCCCACCGAGTTGACATGTCGGTCCCACCGAAAAGCCTAACATTCACATTTTGAACTAAATCGGTCTGACCGAGTTTCATGATTTTGTCCCACCGAGTTTGGTAAATTGTGTGTAACGGTTAGATTTGTGTGGAGGCTATATATACCCCTCCACCCACTCTTCATTCATAGAGAGAGCCATCAGAACATGCCTACACTTCCAGCATTCATTTTCTGAGAGAGAACCACCTACTCATGTGTTGAGACCAAGATATTCCATTCCAACCACAAGAATCTTGATCTCTAGCCTTCCTGATGCGGAGCATCCTAGGGACATCACCATGTCAAGAGTTCGTTTGGCAAGTGACACGTGCCACATATACTTCACATACATAAAGGTGAACCATCTCCTTTACACGTGTTCACTTGACCCCTTTGAGGATGGTATACTACTTGACATTCCTTCCGTGTGCATTCATAGATATTGTCCAGCTTAAAACATAGCGAGGACGAGTTCATGCGGAAGAGAACATCTACACCATCCAAGAGGGAAGCCTGGAAGCGGATAAGGAAGCGCCAAGAAGAAGGCAGCAACTCCCAGGTGACCCCGTGCGCACGGGCCCTTCCGACCCCGTGTCCACGGGCCTCCCAGGCTGGCTGTCCTGAAGACCCCGTGCGCACAGGCATGTACTGTGCCCACGGGACCCCTGTGTCCACGGGCCTCATGGACCTCGTGCGCACGGGCCCTTGCGTCAGGTCTCTGGATACCCTGTGCGCACGGGCTCCACTTACCCCGTGCACACGGGGCCCTCTATGTGATGCTGCGGGCTTTGCCCTTGTTTTACCATTTCACCCCTGCTTACCCCTTCATCTCCTAGGACTATATATACTCCTTCATCTCCTCCATTTAGAGATGGCTAAGAATAGATCTAGACATTAGAGCTTAGCTCATGTATCTCCCCTTGTGGGTTTCCTCTTGAGGGAGAAGACTCCCTTGGAGTGCAAGACCTCCTAAGGGAGAAGGATCCCTAGGATCATCAAGACCTCCAAAGGGAGAAGGATTCCCCAAGTGAATCATCAATCCCTCATCTCCTTCATAGGATTTGGGATGAACTCTACCATGTATCTTGTTTCCCTTTGATTGTTCATGTACCTTGTGGATCTTGTGTGTTTGTTGGTCTAGTGGATGTGTGATTGGACTTGTTCTTGAGTGTTCCTCTTGTTTTCCCTCCTTGTGTTCATCTTGTTCTTGGGGATTCCCCCTCCAATTCGTGAAAGATCTCTCCATAGGGTTCCACCCTACAATATCTTGGTATTAGAGCCACGTTGATCACGAAATTGGAGCCCCCTTTTGTTTTTCTAGCCTAATTTGCTTGTTCTTGCCCAATTTCGAAAATTCCCCACAAAAAGAGCCATAACAATTTTTTTTTGTGATTTGAAGTTTCTTGTGAGTTTTTGTTGATTTTGATCCGTGGATCTGGCGTCTAGCAAGTAGATCTAACTCCTAGTGCGTCCCCATACCCCAATTTTTCTTCCCCCCCCCCATCGAATTTGACAAGAAAATCACGAATTTTCCGCCTACCCCATGCCCACGGGCCCCCGCAAAGTCTCTGGTGACCCTGTGTCCTCGGTACGTGTACCATGCGTACGGGACCCCGTGTCCACGGGCCCTGGACCCCATGCGCACGGCCCCCCTATAGCAGCCGCGAGCATTTCATGTTTTTGCCCATAACTTCCACCCCCGAACGCCGATTTGGGTGTTCTTTGGCTCATTGAAAAGCGAGAGACGTGCCCGAGCTGCTCATCTTGGTTTTACCACCATTTGACTCCATAAAATTTCATCCATATTTGCATCTTTTCCATAGCCCCTACGCCATAGCTTCCGCACCACCACACACAACTTCCACAAACTAACCCATTTTGGTTCCTTTGGTATTTGTGGTTGTTGGAGTTGTGATTTTAGTCTCCTAAGGTGTTTCGGCTACTTAGGGACGGTTACATATTCATCCACCACCGGTGACTTGTATTGGTCCATCGACTACATCCACCACGAGCTTCCACATCGACGACGACCATCCATCCTTTGAGACCATTGAGGGAGTCCTGGATTAGGGGGTGTTCAGTTAGCCAGACTATACCTTCAGCCGAACTCCTGGACTATGAAGATACAAGATTGAAGACTTCGTCTCGTGTCCGGAAGGGACTTTCCTTGGCGTGGAAGGCAAGCTTGGCGATACGGATATGTAGATCTCCTACCATTGTAACTGACTTTGTGTAACCCTAACCCTCTCCGGTGTCTATATAAACTGGAGGGTTTTAGTCCGTAGGACAACATACCCAACAACAATCATACCATAGGCTAGCTTCTAGGGTTTAGCCTCTCCGATCTCGTGGTAGATCAACTCTTGTACTACCCATATCATCAATATTAATCAAGCAGGACGTAGGGTTTTACCTCCATCGAGAGGGCCCGAACCTGGGTAAAACTTCGTGTCCCTTGCCTCCTGTTACCATCCGGCCTAGACGCACAGTTCGGGACCCCCTACCCGAGATCCGCCAGTTTTGACCCCGACATTGGTGCTTTCATTGAGAGTTCCTCTGTGTCGTCGCCGTCAGGCTCGATGGCTCCTACGATCATCAATAGTGATGCATTCCAGGGTGAGACCTTCCTCCCCGGACAGATCTTCGTCTTCGGCGGCTTCGCACTGCGGGCCAATTCACTTGTCCATCTAGAGCAGATCGAAAGCTATGCCCCTGGCCGTCAGGTCAGATTTGGAAGCTTAAACTACACGGCTGACATCCGCGGGGACTTGATCTTCGACGGATTCGAGCCACTGCTGAGCGTGTCGCACTGTCACGATGAGCATGATCTAGCTCTGCCGCCGAACAGTGCCCTGGAGGCCGCACCCGCATCGTCTTCGGCCCTTAATTCGGAGCCAACTACACCGATCAAGGATGGGTGGTTGGACGCCGCCTCGAGGGCTGCGATCCCAACGGCGATCGAGCCGAACACCAGCCCCGCACTCTACGAGACTCGTGACTCCAAGGAACCGGACTCCTCTCCGTACTCCGAACCTTCCGCGCCCCTGCCGATCGAATCCGATTGGGCGCCGATCATGGAGTTTACTGCCGCGGACATCTTTCAGCACTCGCCTTTCAGCGATATTCTGAAGACACTGAAGTCTCTCTCTTTATCAGGAGAGCCCTGGCCGGACTACGGTCAGCAAGGTTGGGATACGGACGATGAATAAATTCAAAGCCCACCCACCACCCACTTTGTAGCCACTGTCGATGATTTAACCAACATGCTCGACTTCGACTCTGAAGACATCGACGGTATGGACGCCGATGAAGGAGACGATGAAGAACTAGCGCCTATCAGGCCCTGGAAATCCACCTCGTCATATGACATATACATGGTGGACGCCCCAAAAGAAGGAGATGGCGATGGAACAGCGGAGGATGACCCCTCCAAGAAACAGCCTAAGAGTCGGCGTCAGCGGCACCGCTCAAAATCCCGCCAAAACAAATACGGTGATTCCAGCACGGGAGATAATAATACTCCGGAAAGTGCCGAAGAAAACCCCCTCCAACAAGATTTAGCACAGGAGGATGGAGAAACCAGCCCTCATGAGAGAGCGGCAGACAGAGAGGTCGAGGACGATAATTATATGCCTCCCTCCGAGGACGAGGCAAGCCTGAACAACGACGAATTCGTCGTGCCAGAGGATCTCGTCGAGCAAGAGCGTTTTCAACGCAGGCTTATGGCCACGGCAAGAAGCCTCAAGAAAAAACAACAACAGCTTAGAGCTGATCAAGATTTGCTAGTTGACAGATGGACTGAAGTCCTTGCGGCCGAAGAGCATAAACTCATACGCCCCTCAAAGAGCTACCCAAAACGTAGGTTGCTACCCCGATTAGAGGAGGAAGCACTTAAACCTACATCACCTGCACTCGATACGGCCGATTGGCCACCTCGTGGCCGCGACAGAGAGGCCTCTCGGCCCTCCACTCAAGCCGCACCCCGTACCAAGGCACGGGAAAATGCGCCGAACCTGCGAGATATGTTGGAGGACAAGGCAAGGCAAACAAGATCGATCTACGGATCACGTGGGCGCCCCACGACTCGAGACGGTAACCGTCACGCCGGCCACAAATTCGGCAGGGCCGAACACATTAGACAAAGCTCATTGGAGCTACGTCGTGATATAGCCCAGTACAGAGGCGCCGCACACCCACTATGCTTCACAGACGAAATAATGGATCATCAAATCCCCGAGGGTTTCAAACCCATAAACATCGAATCATATGATGGCACAACAGATCCTGCGGTACGGATAGAGGATTATCTCCTTCATATCCACATGGCTCGCGGCGATGATTTCCACGCCATCAAATACCTCCCACTTAAGCTTAAAGGACCAGCTCGGCATTGGCTTAACAGCTTGCCAACAGGATCAATCAGTTGTTGGGAGGACCTGGAAGCCGCATTCCTCGACAATTTCCAGGGCACTTATGTGCGATCCCCAGACGCCGATGACCTAAGTCACGTAATTCAACAGCCAGAGGAATCGGCCAGGCAATTCTGGACACAGTTTGTAACAAAGAAAAATCAAATAGTCGACTGTCCGGACACTGAGGCCCTAGCAGCCTTCAAGCATAATATCCGTGACGAGTGGCTTGCCCGGCACCTTGGACAGGAAAAGCCGAAGTCTATGGCAGCACTCACGACACTCATGACCCGCTTTTGCACAGGAGAAGACAGCTGGCTTGCTCGTAGCAACAATATGACCAAGAACCCTGGTAATTCGGATACCAGGGACAGTAGTGGCAGGTCGCGTCGCAACAAGCAGAAGCGCCGCATTAACGGCGACAATGCTGAGGATACGGTAGTTAATGGCGGATTCAGAGGCTCTAAATCCGGTCAGCAGAAAAAACCATTCAAAAGGAATCCTAGGGGTCCGTACAGTTTGGACCGAATACTCGACCGCTTGTGCCAGATACATGGCACCCCCGAAAAGTCGGCCAATCACACCAACAGGGATTGTTGGGTGTTCAAGTAGGCAGGCAAGTTAAATGCCGAAAACAAAGACAAGGGGCTGCATAGCGATGACGACGAAGAGCCCCGGCCACCGAACAACAGTGGACAGAAGGGTTTTCCCCCACAAGTGCGGACGGTGAACATGATATACACAACCCATGTCCCCAAGAGGGAGTGGAAGCGCACGTTAAGGGACGTATACGCGGTAGAGCCAGTCGCCCCAAAGTTCAACACATGGTCCTCCTGCTCAATCACCTTTGATCGAAGGGACCGCCCCACTAGCATCCGTCATGGTGGATTCGCCGCATTGGTTCTAGACCCAATTATTGATGGATTTCATCTCACTAGAGTCCTTATGGACGACGGCAGCAGCCTGAACCTGCTTTACCAGGATACAGTGCGGAAAATGGGCATAGATCCCTCGAGGATTAAGCCCACCAAAACGACCTTTAAAGGCGTAATACCAGGTGTAGAGGCCAACTGTACAGGCTCAGTCACACTTGAAGTGGTCTTCGGATCTCCGGATAATTTCCGAAGCGAGGAGTTAATCTTCGACATAGTCCTGGCAAAAAGGCGACGCCAGTGCTTTGCATACATAACTATGCTCTAGAAATACCATGGGTACAGGGGGAGGGGCACCATCACGGCACTCCCGAAGCACGGCTTAAACCGCACCAGGGGCTGCCATTTTTTAATTTTATCTTACTTTCAGGACTCCATTCTTCGGAAGGCCTGTTCGGCAGTTTAATTGCCACACAAACGATGCAAGAACCAGGGAACCAAACAAGCCACACCGCATTACGGAACTCCCAGGTGGTCTCTATCACGAGCAGTATACCTGTTTCGCATACTATTCCACAGCTTGCCCCTGGAACGGACATGTTAAATAGTCCAACATTTTGCTTATCGCATTATTTGTATCATTCTGCTTTGATCGCATCCCTTTTCAATAAACAATGCATAGCTTTTGTCTATTTTCGCATTACTCTTTTTTTATATATATGTTCCTTAACGACATGTTGCACCCGTACACTTTGGCACGGCCAAAATACGCCAGGGGCTTTAGTACCCCTCAATATGGTGTGAGAAGTCCGAACACTTTAACAAGTGCGGCACCCCAAACTTATAGCATTATATGCATCGGCTCCGAATCATGTCTTGGGTCAATTGTTGGGTTTGCCCGGCTCCTATGTTTTGGTGCCTTACGTTTCGCTATATCGGCTAAGGTAGCACTAGAAGAACCACTGCGATTGTGCCCCAGTTGAGCTGGGTCGAGCACCTCAGTGGAGAAAGCTAAAACTGACTGTCATGATGAAGCGAGAGCTGGTCGCTGTTTGAGAGGTTTTTCGAGTCCCTAAAGACTTATGCCTCTTAGAGCGAGGAGCCGGCTCTGTCCGTCCAAGGCGTGGATAGCGCCCCGAACTCGGTCTTCCGAATACCAGGGGCTTCGCCGAAATTTAAAATTATAGAATTCTATGGCTAAGTGAGAGTGTTCACACATTATAGTCTGATTGCCTTGTTCGTTGGGCTGAGCGCCTCCCTCGAAGGACCCAAACATGGGAAAAAGAGCGCTCAGGTTTATCCCCGAACACCCCAGCACTAGCGGCACGGGGGCAGAAGCCGACGACTTGCCATCTCTTAGAATTGATAAACAGCCGCACAGAAGGTAATATTTTAAATTCCAACAGCATTGATTAGCGCATATGGACAAGTTTTCAGCGCACAGGACAAAACGAGCAAGTTTCACTCAAAAATTACATCCCTAGAACATTCATCCGCCACAAGGCAGTCACCCTTCAGAACATCCTTATAATAATTCTCGGGCTTGCGATGCTCTTTCCCCGATGGTGGCCCGTCCTTCACAAGCTTCTCAGCATCCATCTTGCCCCAGTGCACCTTAGCACGGGCAAGGGCCCTACGGGCACCTTCAATGCAGACGGAGCGCTTGATGACTTCGAGCCTTGGACAGGCCTCCACCAGCCGCCGCACTAGCCCGAAATAGCTCCCAGGCAGAGCCTCTCCAGGCCACAGCCGAACTATGAGGCCCTTCATGGCCTGTTCGGCCGCCTTGTGGAGCTCGACCAGTTGCTTCAACTGGTCGCTCAGGGGCACGGGGTGTCTGGCCCCAGCATACTGAGACCAAAACACCTTCTTTGTCGAGCTGCCCTCCTCGGCTCGATAGAATGCGGCGGCATCGGACACACTCCGGGGAAGATCTGCGAACGCTCCTGGAGAGCTCCGGATTCGGGTAAGTAACAAGTAACTCACGTTTATGTGTTTGCTTTGCATAAAGAATGCCTTACCCGCCGCTATCTTCTTCACCTCATCCAACTCCTGGAGTGTCTTGTGGGATTCGGCCTTGGCAGACTTGGCATTTTCAATAGCCACCACGAGCTCGGACGCTCGCGTCTTTGAGTCAAGCTCCAAACTCTCATGTTTTTCCATGAGAGCCTGGAGCTCTTGCCACACCTTGCCAACCTCGGCCTCATACTTCTCCCGCTCGGTGCGCTCCGTGGCCGCCCTCTTCTCGGCCTCGACCAGCGCTTGCTTAAGGGTCGCCACCTCAGACGTGGCCCCTACAATAGCCACGATAATCCTGTCATTTTTTGCAATTGCACCTTTTTATATATATTTAAACAAGGTATTTCATACCTTCATTGTCCTCGAGCCGCTTCTTGGCATGCCCGAGCTCTTGCTCGGACCGCTCGAGGTTCTGCTTTAGCGTGTCCACTTCCGCAGTCAGTGCGGCGGACGCAAGCAGAGAAGCCTGCATACGCATATTGACTCCTTTTTGTTAGACTCATGCGAATTTTATTTGATCCTCTATTCGGCTTTTCTTCCCAAATGCCAAACAAAGCATCAAGGGCTACTGTCTATGCGGTAATATTATTTACACATTCTTTACTTACCTCAAAGCCTGTGAAAAGGCTAGTACAAGCTTCAGTCAGTCCGCTCTTGGCGGACTGAACCTTCGGGACCACCGCACTCATAATGGTGCGGTGCTCCTCGTCGATGGAGGCGCCTTGGAGCGCCTCCAACAGATTGTCCGGCGCCTCCGGTTGGACGGGGTCACCGGCACGGTGGGCCTGCTCCTCTTGGAAGGAGGTCCCCCGCCGGACTCTGGAACCTTTGAAGGTTCCGGAGCGGTGTCCGGCCTAGAGCCGGACTTGGAGCCCTGGGGGGTTTCATCCCCTTTACTCCTGGAGTCCGGGAGGTCGCCTTGCGGCGCCTCCAGGACCACCTCCTCCCGGCTTGGAACCTGTTGGGACAACACTTCGGTGTCATCCGTAGGGCGGGGGGAGGAAGCCGTCGGAAGCGAGTTCACTTCTGACAAGTCCAGTGAGCCGCTCGACGACGCGTCGAGCTGGTCTTTGGGTGGGCTGCATGAACATATTCGACATAAGGGAAAGCTGTGCAATAAACGAATACTATGAATTACTCTGGCATCCGGATACTTACGATTTTGCCAGGGGCTTGGCCCTGAGCGGCCACTCCTCTCCGCCATCGTCGGCGTCGGTGGAGTAGTCCGGAGGAAGGGTTTTCCCCTTCTTGGACCCTTCGGCCTCCCCAAAGAGGGCGGCCTTCCTTTTCTTCTCTCCTCCCGCCGGAGGGGGAGAGGTCTCTTCTTCTTCCTCCTCGTCTTCACGGGAGGAATGCGCCTCGGAACCGTCGGATGATGGATCCGACACCTCCTGGCGCCGGGCACTCTTTCGAGTCCCCGTGGCCTTTTTCGCGGCCTTCTTCTCCGGCACCACATAGGGTGCCGGAACCAGCAGCTTCGCCAAGCGAGCGTCTGCTGGGCCTTTGGGCAAAGGAGCCGGACAGTTGATCTGTCCGGACGTCTCCTGCCAATCCTTTCAAAGGTAAGGGAGCTTAGATCCCGCATGGAGTCAAACTATGAAAAACTGATACCATGTAAAAGGAAAAAAACAGCTTACCGCATGAGCGTGACGCTGTGTACTGAATCCGCGATCCTCGGTAGCGGATGCGGGGGCCTCGGCGCCCTTGAAAAGCACCTTCCAGGCATCTTCGTACGTCGTGTTGAAGAGCCTGCTCAGGGTTCGGTGCCGCGCCGGGTCGAACTCCCACAAGTTGAAAGCCCGTTGTTGACACGGGAGGATCAGGCGGATGAGCATAACCTGGACTATGTTGACAAGTTTGAGCTTCTTGTCCACCAGGGTTTGGACGCATGTTTGGAGTCCGGACAGCTCTCCTTTTTTACCCCACGACAGGCCCGTCTCCTTCCAGGAGGTGAGCCGCGTAGGGGGTCCGGATCGAAACTCGGGGGCTGCGACCCATTCGGATCGCGCGGCTCGGTGATGTAAAACCACCCCGATTGCCACCCCTTCAGGGTCTCCACAAAGGAGCCCTCGAGCCATAAGACGTTGGGCATCTTGCCCACCATGGCGCCTCCGCACTCCGCCTGGTTGCCGCGCACTACCTTCGGCTTGACATTGAAAGTCTTGAGCCATAGGCCGAAATGGGGGCGGATGCGGAGGAAAGCCTCGCACACGACGATAAACGCCGAGATGTTGAGGACAAAGTTCAGGGCCAGATCGTGGAAATCCAGGCCATAGTAGAACATGATCCCCCAGACAAATGGGTGAAGAGGGAAGCCCAGTCTGCGAAGGAAATGGGGGAGGAACACCACCCTCTCATGGGGCCTAGGGATGGGGATGAGCTGCCCCTTTTCGGGAAGCCGGTACGCGATTTCGTTAGACAAGTATCCGGCCTTCCTTAGTTTTTTTATGTGTCCCTCCGTGACAGAGGAGACCATCCACTTGCCTCCCGCTCCGGACATGGCTGGAGAAGGTTGAGGTGGGGAGTGCGTACTTGGGCGCTGGAGCTCGAGTGTGCGAGAATGGATAAGCAAGGGAGGAAGAAGGCGTAGGTGAAAAGGTGGATCCTTATCCCCTTATATGGGTGGACGCAACTACGAGTCCCCACCAGCCTGGTAAAACTCGCCTATCTCCAAGCGCCATAATCAATGGCGCGGTTGGGTTACCCACGCCCGTATTGATGAGAATCCTGGAATAAGGGGACACGATCTCTGCTTTAACAAGACGTGCCAAGGAAACCGCCTCGCATGACGCGCTGAGGTGGGATAATGAGACGACTCGGATGAAGGCTTGGCCGTGGTGTGTCACACTACGGAATACGTCAGCAGATTAGATTTGTGTAAATGTTATTCTCTCTATGGAAATATGTGGAAACTTATTTTGCAGAGTCGGACACTATCTTTGTGTTCAAAATCTTCTATGAAGTACTTGGAGGAGGAACCCGCCTTGCAATGCCGAAGACAATCTGCGCGCCGGACTCGTCGTCATTGAAGCCTGGTTCAGGGGCTACTGAGGGAGTCCTGGATTAGGGGGTGTTCGGTTAGCCGGACTATACCTTCAGCCGGACTCCTGGACTATGAAGATACAAGATTGAAGACTTCGTCCCGTGTCCGGAAGGGACTTTCCTTGGCGTGGAAGGCAAGCTTGGCGATACGGATATGTAGATCTCCTACCATTGTAACCGACTTTGTGTAACCCTAACCCTCTCCGGTGTCTATATAAACCGGAGGGTTTTAGTCCGTAGGACAACATACCCAATAACAATCATACCATAGGCTAGCTTCTAGGGTTTAGCCTCTCCGGTCTCGTGGTAGATCAACTCTTGTACTACCCATATCATCAATATTAATCAAGCAGGACGTAGGGTTTTATCTCCATCGAGAGGGCCCGAACCTGGGTAAAACTTTGTGTCCCTTGCCTCCTGTTACCATCCGGCCTAGACGCACAGTTGGGGACCCACTACCCGAGATCCGCCGGTTTTGACACCGACAACCATCTTCAACCGGAAGCAAGGCCGGTTACCCCCGACTTCGTGAAAGGTTAAGTGTGACGAAGGTATCCATTCCGTCATAAACTTTTCCTTCCTTGCCATTACATCTTTATAGCCCCACCATCTTTGCGCATACCTTCATACCTATTTGAGACTAGCTATCTGAGTATTGCTGGGCTTCGCCAAAACTTGTGCACCATAGTGATACAATATCATATTGTTGCATCATTGGTTATATCATATAGTGCCATTGTTTACTCCCGTGCATCACTTGTGATACTTGTCCCATATTTGTGGTTGAGGCTCAATAAGAAAAGTGGAAAGGAAGAGGGAAAAAAGTCAAAAAAAGAAGTTTTTAAGCAAGAAAAGGATGATCATAAGCTTATAATCAAAGAGTTGAGCATGATAAGAGATACTTGTGCATGCGGATACATGGAATAGGAAACATTTTGCTTGCATACATATAGGTTGGTTCCAAGTGGTGAATCGTGCCCAAGTGTGCAATCAAGCTAGTGCTCTACTAGTGATTGTGCAACACGAGCTTCGTCTTCATTAGGCAATTTTGTATTGGTCATCCCTATAGTTGCACAAGCCCCATTATCCCACCGTGTGTGTTTCTTTATTGCCCTCCTCTATATTTTTGATCACTTGCTTTGCATTTTGAGTCCTTTGGATTTATTACAACATTTACAATATCTTGGACTTCAATTTGCATGAAATTTGTGCCACTTGTCCTAACCAAGCCACTCGATAAGCTTTTACTTGTAGGTGTGAGTGAACAAGTCCGGTACCAATTCCACTATTCTTTCATCTCACATTGAGTGATACGAGATACATCCTCAACTTTGGGAAAATGTAGCTTGGTATTGTTCATGTCATTTCCTACTCACCTTTGCTTGAGTCTTGTGATGGATAGGCAAAGCACATCATCTCCGGTCTACAACCACGACAACGAGTTCGATGCTATGAAGAACGTCATTGACGCCAAGATGGACAAGCAAATGGAGGAGCTCAAGGCCCTCATCAAGAACCGCAAGCGGTCTTCCTCATCTTCGAGAAGACGCTCAAGTGCAAAGACTCCCGAGCTACCATCTACGGCAAGTACACACAAGCATCGACATCGACAAGACCATGAAGAGCGACCTACTAGACGAGAGTTGGCTTCTCTGCCACCCCCGTGCACACGGGCCCTCAACCCCCATGCACACGGCCTCCAGCACCCCCGTGCGCACGGGCCATACAATACAGCAACTTCAAATACAAGGCTGCGGCTCCTTCAACACCTTTGGCATCTTTGCCAAGTGACTTCAAGGCATCTTCGCCTTCGGGCGTACGGCATCTTCGCCTACTCCACGAGCTCAAGTACACTACTCCCTCGAGCTACTACGACCTCGACACCAACAACGAGATTCCTTTCTATGGGACTCTAGAACCCGAGGAGTATCTCGAGTGGGAGCGTTTGATGGATGACTACCTCAAGCTACATCAAGTCCCTCCCGAAGATCAAGTGAAGTGCGCCTCAAGAAATTTCCACGACTACGCGTCCACATGGTGGCTTCACACACCTTCGGAGAGCTACGACATGAGTTGGCCCAAGACGAAGAAATCTATGCGGCGAGAGTCTGTGCCTCCAACCTACACGAACAACTTCTACGCCAATTGGAGAACACCATCCAAGGATCCAAGTCCATCGACGAGTACTTCAAGGAGATGAAGCATGCCTTGCGACGTGCCGGCATGGACGACCCCATGTTAATGAAGTTCCACTTCATGATGGGATTGAACAACGACATCTCCAAGACTATCTTCCTCGAGAACTACAAGTCCCTCGACGAGAACTACACTGGTGCTCTCAAGGAGAAACAAGAACTCATGAAGGCCAAGGCTTCTCCACCCCAAGCACACTTCGCGGCGACCAAGCTCTATGACCACGAGCATGAGGATTGTAGCACCAAGATGTCCAAGCCCGATGAGCTCCAAGACGATCCTCCCAAGTTCGACTTCACCGCCATCCCTCTTTGTGGCATTGATGATGCCGAGTCCTCCATGACTCTTTTTCAAGATGGTGCGGCAACGAGTACGACTACAGAGAACTTCAAGGACCAAGCTTTGGAGGCAAGCGACATGGTGACGAGCAAGGATGATGCTTCCATCTTAGGAGGCGAGAGTGATGATGTGCCATCTTCGGCCTTCATCCATGGCGACGACTATGAGACGGTTGAGCATGGGATTCTCCCTTCGACCACGGTGACGTACGATGACTTGAGTGACTTTAGCCACCATATTGAGATTGAGAGTGACTTCACCACTAGCCCCATATCTCATGAGTTGCCCCATTTCCCATGTGAGGAGAGCCACCACCACCACCACTTGAGTGATTTGAGTGACTCCACCATATGTGAGTTTGAGTGCACCTACCTTGAGGGAGTGAGTGAACCACCACATAGAGAGAGTGAGATAGTTGATGAGGCATATGAGGCCATTTCGATTTTGAACAACTTAACCTCTACCTCTGTTGTGTCTTCTCATTTGGTGCTAGGTACCATATATGATGACGCGTCGATCCTCGATGACTTCGTCCTTCCTTTGGACAAGACGATGGCCATGGTGGAATATGATGCACCCCCACATGGTTCCATCAAGATGAAGATGACCACCATTTGGTATTTACCACCTCACCTACACCACTTGAGTGGAATTAACAAGGTAACAAAGGTGAAGGTGATGATCTTGTCCCACTAGTGAACATTCTTGACATTGATTGCTAGCATGATGTTGATCCACCTATTCCCATGCTTCATGCTAGTGCGACTTCCTCATGTCACGACTTACCACTTTATGATGACTATGATGATGAGCATGTTGAATTGCCTAGTTGTGATGCCATGTTACATACGATTTCTTGTGACAATTCTCTAGGTCACATCATGTTTGACAATCCGCTTGACTTGTCATATGCTATGCATGAGATCAACAATATGTCATATTTGCAATCTCATCGTAGTGACTGTGCACATGCCATTAAAATAAACCCGATTTGCACATATGGCATAGATGGCAAGCCAATGGTTATTGGCATTTGTTTCTCTTGTGATGATATTGCTATGCTTCATTTGCATCATTTATCTCATATGACATGCCATGACCACCTAGCTTCGGATATGCATTGTTTTGGATGTTGTCCATTTTCTCCATATGATGTTTCTGATATTGCTCATGAGGAGACCCCCATAGTTTCCTCATACATTTTAGGAGATTTTGATCCATCCCATCCATTGCATGATCCCAATACTTGTGTGCATGATACGTCTCCAACGTATCTATAATTGATTGCTCCATGCTATATTATCTACTGTTTTGGACTATATTGGGCTTTATTTTCCACTTTTATATTATTTTTGGGACTAACCTATTAACCGGAGGCCTAGCCCAGAATTGCAGTTTTTTTGCCTATTTCAGTGTTTCGAAGAAACGGAATATCAAACGGAGTCCAAACGGAATAAAATCTTCGGGAACATGATTTTCTCACCGAACGTGATCCAGGAGACTTGGACCCTTCTCCAAGGAACAAAAGAGGCGGTCACGAGGGTGGGGGCGCCCCCCCCCCTAGGGCGCACCCCCCTGCCTCATGGGCCCCTCGTTGCTCCTCCGGCGTACTTCTTCCTCCTATATATACACACGTACCCCCAAACAATCATAAGGGGAGCCAAAAACCTAATTCCACCGCCGCAACTTTCTGTATCCACGAGATCCCATCTTGGGGCCTGTTCCGGAGCTCCGCCTGAAGAGGGTTGTCATCATGGAGGGCTTCTACATCATCATAGCCTCTCCGATGTAGTGTGAGTAGTTTACCTCAGACCTTCAGGTCCATAGTTAGTAGCTAGATGGCTTCTTCTCTCTCTTTGAATCTCAATACAAAGTTCTCCCCCTCTCTTGTGGAGATCTATTCGATGTAATCTTCTTTTTGCGGTGTGTTTTTTGAGACCGATGAATTGTGGGTTTATGATCAAGTCTATCTATGAATAATATTTGAATCTTCTCTGAATTCTTTTATGTATGATTGGTTATCTTTGCAAGTCTCTTCGAATTATCCATTTGGTTTGGCCAACTAGATTGGTAGTTCTTGCCATGGGAGAGGTGCTTAGCTTTGGGTTCGATCTTGCGGTGTCCTTACCCAGTGACAGAAGGCAGCAAGGCACGCATTGTATCGTTACCATCGAGGATAAAAAGATGGGGTTTATTTCATATTGCATGAATTTATCTCTCTACATCATGTCATCTTGCTTAAAGCATTACTTTGTTTTTAACTTAATACTCTAGATGCATGCTGGATAGCGGTCGATGAGTGGAGTAATAGTAGTAGATGCAGAATTGTTTCGATCTACTTATCACGGACGTGATGCCTATATACATGATCATGCCTAGATATTCTCATAACTATGCTCAATTCTGCCAATTGCTCAACAGTAATTTGTTCACCCACCGTAGAATACTTATGCTCTTGAGAGAAGCCACTAGTGAAACCTATGGCCCCTGGGTCTATTCTCATCATATCAATCTCCATCACTTTAATCTTGCTTTGCTTTTTTACTTTGCCTTTACTTTTTACATTGCATCTTTATACCAAAAATACCAAAAATATTATATCTATCAGATCTCACTCTCGTAAGTGATCGTGAAGGGATTACAACCCCTAATCGCGTTGGTTGCGAGTAGCTATCGCTTTGTGCAGGCACGAGGGACTTGAGTGTGGCCTCCTACTGGATTGATACCTTGGTTCTCAAAAACTGAGGAAAATACTTACGCTACTCTGTTGCACCATCCCTTCCTCTTCGGGGAAAACCAACGCAAGCTCAAGATGTAGCAGTGCACAATATGCTTTCCATGAATGATGTGCCATATAATTGCATACTTGATTTGTGTCCTCATCATGTCATACATAACAACTATTCTTTCATGATGGATGACATGTTCGTATACCATGCATCAAATTTCTTTGAGCATTCTTTATCTTGTGCTAACGCTCACATTCACATACACATCATGATGGATGATGTGTACATTTACCATGCACACACTTTCTTTGGCTTGTATATCTTTTGTGTAGGTACCCATGAATACTTGTAAACCTCGCAATCCCATGAGTTGACAAAATGAGCTCTAGAGAGCAACGATTATTTGGGATACCATGGAGTTTCATTCCCACCACTCCCTTCGCGCAAAGACTTCACGCATCTCCTCTACATGGCCCTCACATGGTTATGGGTTATTGTTCATTACATACTCTATGCCCATCTTGCCATGTTCACTTTGCATGATATGCTTATTACTATGCCCTTGCCATGCACTTGTGACCCATGCTTTGCATTACACATGACGCTTGATTCTAGTACTTGTATGTGTATTTGCAAGCTTGGCGGAGATATCACTTGTTATTGCCATGTTTGCTTTGTGCCCCATGCATATGATTACACTATGATCTTGCTTTGTGTTCGTGCTTGCGATATGTCATGTGCATTGTCTATGCCCACTATTTGCCCCCATGACATGATTGACTTGATTGCCTCACACATGTTGAACAATTTCTCTTTACTTTGTGTTGAGTGCCATGATATCTTCACTACACCCTATGCACATTATGCTTTGATTGTCTTGCACTTTCCCCATGTGTTTAGACATCTCATTATACTTGGTGTTATGAATGATTCCTATGCCTACCATAGACCTTTCAATGAGCACGTTGTGCATTCTTGCTATGATCTTGAGGTAGATGCTTGTTCACTTCTCACACATATTAGCATTCCTACCTCCCATTTGCATGCTTGTTTCCATGATGTCCTTGATTGTGCTCAATTTATATGCTTAAATGCCAGGCCACACTTCCTTGTCAAACCATATGCTATGCTTGATGACAACACTTGTTGGGTGAATCGCATCTCGAATGCTTGGTTTTGCTCTTATGCCAACCACATTTGTTTTTCCAAGTGCTTGTTATCTTTGCTCCTTTTGAAGGAATTACAAGATGGTGCGACATTGGAGAGTGCCCATTTGGAACTACAAGGTGAGGAATGCTTGGTGATCTTCAACTTCTACATGGAGACATCATCTCTTTCCCATGGTGATTTGGTTTTTGATCCGAGGTCGGATCTTTCCCAAGGGGGAGGGGATGATGTGGAGCATACTAGGGACATCACCATGTCAAGAGTTCGTTTGGCAAGTGACACGTGCCATATCTACTTCACATACATAAAGGTAAATCATCTCCTTTACACGTGTTCACTTGACCCCTTTGAGGATGGTATACTACTTGACATTCCTTCCGTGTGCATTCATAGGTATTGTCGGAGCTTCAAACATAGCGAGGACGAGTTCATGTGGAAGAGAACATCTACACCATCCAAGAGGGAAGTCTGGAAGCGGAGAAGGAAGCGCCAAGAAGAAGGCAGCAACTCCCAAGCGACCCCGTGCGCACGGGCCCCTCCGACCCCATGTCCACGGGCCTCCCAGGCTGGCGGTCCTGAAGACCCCATGCGCACGGGCGTGTACCGTGCCCACGGGACCCCCGTGTCCACGGGCCTCATGGACCCCGTGCGCATGGGCCCTTGCGTCAGGTCTCTGGATACCCCATGCGCACGGGCTCCACTTACCCCGTGCACACAGGGCCCCTTGTGTGATGTTGCCGGCTTTGCCCTTGTTTTACCATTTTGCCCTTGCTTACCCCTTCATCTCCTAGGACTATATATACTCCTTCATCTCCTCCATTTAGAGATGGCTAAGAATAGATCTAGACATTAGAGCTTAGCTCATGTATCTCCCCTTGTGGGTTTCCTCTTGACGAAGAAGACTCCCTTGAGTGCAAGACCTCCTAAGGGAGAAGGATCCCTAGGATCATCAAGACCTCCAAAGGGAGAAGGATTCCCCAAGTGAATCATCAAGCCCTCATATCCTTCATAGGATTTGGGATGAACTCTACCATGTATCTTGTTTCCCTTTGATTGTTCATGTACCTTGTGGATCTTGTGTGTTTGTTGGTCTAGTGGATGTGTGATTGGACTTTTTCTTGAGTGTTCCTCTTGTTTTCCCTCCTTGTGTTCATCTTGTTCTTGGGGATTCCCCCTCCAATTCGTGAAAGATCTCTCCATAGGGTTCCACCCTACAACATTTCCCCAAGTTGCTTTCCACTCAAATCATCTTTCCACCAAATCCAAATCTGTGTGAGAGAGTTGAGTGTTGGGGAGACTATCATTTGAAGCACAAGAGCAATGAGTTCATCATCAACACACCATATATTACCTTTTGGAGAGTGGTTTCTCCTAGATTGGTTAGGTGTTACTTGGGAACCTTCGTCACGATTGTGGAGTTGAACCAAGGAGTTTGTACGGGCAAGGAGATCGCCTACTTTGTGAAGATCTACCCTAGTGAGGCAAGTCCTTCATGGGCGATGGCCATGGTGGGATAGACAAGGTTGCTTCTTTGTGGACCCTTCGTGGGTGGAGCCCTCCGTGGACTGGCGCAGTCGTTACCCTTGGTGGGTTGAAGTCTCCATCAACGTGGATGTACGATAGCACCACCTATCGGAACCACACCAAAAATCTCTGTGTCTACATTGCGTTTGCTCCCTCCAAACTCCTCCTTTTACCTTCATATGAAATGTTTTACATTCCGCTGCTATACTATTAGATTTGCATGTTGAGGTTGATTGCTTGACTTGTGATAAGTTGCTAAAATCTGCCAAGACTTAAAATTGGGAAGGCTAGATTTTTATTTGGTCAAGTAGTCTAATCACCCCCCTCTAGACATACTTTCGATCCTACAAGTGGTATCAGAGCTTTGGTCTCCATTTTCCTTGATTTCCATAGCTTTGGTGATCATAGCCTTGGTTTCACAACCTAGGAGAGTATGGCGTCTAGCGAGGGAAATCACCACCGTAGAGGTCCTTACTTTGATGGTACTAATTTTGCTAGTTGGCAGCATAAGATGAAAATGCATATTCTTGGACATAACCCCGTTGTTTGGGCTATTCTGTGTATTGGCTTGCAAGGTGAATTCTTTGATGGGAGAGAACCAAACCATGAAGCTACCGCAGAAGAGTTGAAGATGCTGCAATACAACGCTCAAGCTTGCGATATCCTCTTTAACGGATTGTGCCCCGAAGAATTCAACAAAATCAGTCGCCTTGAGAATGCAAAGGAAATTTGGGATACTTTGATTGATATGCACGAGGGTACTGACTCCGTCAAGGAATCCAAATTGGATGTGCTTCAAAGTCAACTTGACAAGTTCAAAATGAAGGATGGTGAAGGTGTCGCTGGAATGTACTCTAGGCTTGCTCTCATCACAAATGATATTGTCGGCTTAGGAAGTGAAGAGATGACTAATAGATTCATCATCAAGAAGATCCTAAGAGCCTTGGATGGAAAATATGATACCATGTGCACATTGATCCAAATGATGCCCAATTACAAAGATCTCAAGCCAACCGAAGTCATTGGAAGAATTGTTGCTCATGAGATGTCACTCAAGGATAAGGAAGAGCTTCACAACAAGACAAGTGGTGCTTACAAAGCCTCATGTGATGCTCCTACATCATCAAGTGAGAAACAAACCTTCAATGAGGAATTGAGCCTAATGGTGAAGAACTTCAACAAGTTCTACAAGAGTAGAAGCAAGGAAAGAAGTTCCAAGTCAAGGTCCTACAATGACAAAATATCTTCAAGTCGTGAGCGTAATTGCTACAATTGTGGAAGACCTGTACACTACTCCAATGAGTGTACGACTCCCTACAAAAGAAGAGAAGACTCACCCAAAAGGAGAAGTAGAAGAGAAGAATCACCTCCAAGAGAGAGAAGGAGTAGAGATGATCGTTATGAATGAAGAACCTCTCGGAGAAGCAAGCATTCAGAAAGAAATGACAAGTCATCAAGGAGCTACACAAAACAAAGACATGAAGCTCACCTTGGTGAATGGATATCCGGCTCTGACTCCGACTCCGACCATCACTCTGAAAGAAGTTATCACTCTGACTCCGAATATATTCAAGATGAAGGTGTTGCCGGTCTAGCACTTGTGTCAACCAACTCCTATGACATATTTGACTCACCAAATGAAGGAATTTGAAGATGCTTCATGTCTAAAGGCCCAAAGGTATCACACCCCAAATATGTTTATTTAAATAGTGATGAAGATGACTTGGTAGGTGATGATGATTTACTTGTTGACAACTCTAGTGACGAAAACTATGATGAACATGCTATTAATCATGCTAATCAAGATAAAATGAATGATGGTGATAAGAAGGAGATTGAGCGTCCAACTAAAGAACTAAACACTCTTAAGTTAGCTCACGAAACTACCTTGGAAAATCATCGGGAACTTTTAAAGACTCATGAGAAGCTACGCTTTGAAAAGCTCAACCTTGAGCAAGAGCATGGGTTCTTAAAAGCAATCAATGATGATCTTCGCAAGAGAAGTTCTTCTTACATCGCCAAGCATTTACTCTTGTCTACTTACATGCCACAAGTAAAATCTAGCAACAAGAGTAAGAAAGATTCTTCTTCTAGTAGTAACAATAATCATGTTAAATCCAATGTTGTTGCTTCTAGTAGTACTCTTGATTCCACTAATGATTCTCTTAGCCAAGTTACACTTGAGCAAGAAAATAGCTTATTGAAGGGAATTATATAGAAAGGTGTTTACAAGAGCCTTGTCGGAAGTAAGCAATTTGAGAAAATTATACGCAAGCAAGGAAGGCACCGGAATAATGAAGGTGTTGGTTTTGAACGAAAGTTCAATGCCAATGGAGTTGAGTGGGAAGAAGATCAATACCCCAAGACGAAGTTTGTTCCTCAACAAGAGAAGTATGATCCTACTTCTTTCAAGGGGACACAAGCTCAATATGATCTTCCACCACAAGACCACAAGAAAAATGGCAAGGACAAGCTTCAAAAAGAAATTGATGCATTTGAAGAAGCTCCCAAGGCCTTGGTCAAGTGGGTTCCCGAGACTACATCAAGTTCTACTTCATCAAGTACGACTACAACTCCAAGGATTCCCATCAAGATGATGTGGATCCCGAAGAAGAAGAACTAGAGAGTTCTTGAGGGTGACTCCGCCAACATACTCCATTCATATCATTTTGGCAAGGACAAGTGCAAACAACTTCCACATGTTGCACTAGTTCAAGGAGTCACAAACCCTCTTGTTGGTAAGAAAAGGGATAAGGTAACCTAATGCTCTCATGGACATCATCATGTATGAACTTCATTCTATTTCCATGGATATCTTTGTTTGTTCCTTGTGGGACTAACCCATGTAGGTATTGAAAGTGCAACTCACTCCAATGGATTGCTCCGAATAATCTACATCAACCTTGAGCATCCAAATCTTCAACATCTACATGAAATCATCATCGACAAAACCCAAGGTTAGTTCATCCCTCTTAGGGGGGATATCACATCTAGGGGAAGCTTTACTCTAAGAATTGAGCTAAAGAAACTCTAATGGTGTGAACACAACAATGCTTTATGCAAAATTGGTAACCCCACTTGTGCTTAAACGATGAGTATGACCTATGATCAAATGTTCTCATTTGACTCCTAAGTCAATATACTCATATATAGATGACCTAGTCATCGCCAATTGCTTGATAGATGCTAGAGTGTTTGTGCATGCTTTGTCACATATTTCATTTGACATTTTATTGTGTGAGCATGTTGGTTGCATATTTTACTCATTCGAGGACATCCATTTGTTGCCTTGATTGTTTGGCTCTTTTTCTTTTGCCAAATGGATGGACAAGAATGCCTAAGAACCTCCTCTAGCTATCTATGCTTTTCTCGTCTCAAACTCTATTCATGCTACATCACAAAGTTTGATCAAGCCAGATTCGAACACTCTGTGTGAGGAGCACTCGGAGCCCCCGATTCGTCATAAACTTAAACTTCCAAAACCTCTCTGTGCATTTCGGTCTGACCGATTCATCCTTTTCGGTCTGACCGAGTTCAGTAAGTTGATATAGGTTTTCAATCTCGGTGCAACCGATTAGAACTTTTCAGTCACACCGAGTTTCAGTAATTACTTGCGATTCTGCATCTCGGTGCCACCGAGTTGTTCCACTCGGTCACACCGACGGGGTCAGGATATATATACCGTCGGGTCGAATTTTGGAAATTTCTCCAAAACCCCTTGATACATCTCCGTCGTATCTATAATTTTTGATTGTTCCATGCCAATATTCTACAACTTTCATATACTTTTGGCAACTTTTTATACTATTTTTGGGACTAACATATTGATCTAGTGCCTAGTGCCAGCTCCTGTCTGTTGCATGTTTTTGGTTTCGCAGAATATCCATATCAAACGGAGTCCAAACGGGATAAAGATGGACGGAGATACTTTTTGGAATATTTGGAAAATTTCGGAAGAAAAATCCACGCGAGACGGTGCCCGAGGGTGTCACGAGGCAGGGGGCGCGCCTGCCCCCCTAGGCGCGCCCCCTACCCTCGTGAGCCACCCGTAAGGCGGTTGATGCTCTTCTTTTGCCGCAAGAAAGCTAATTTTCGGAAAAAAAATCACGGCGAAGGTTTCAGGCCAATCGGAGTTATGGATCTCCATATATACACGAAACGGTGAAACAGAGCCAGGAGAGAACACAGAAACAGAGAGAGACAGAGAGACAGATCCAATCTCGGAGGGGCTCTCGCCCCTCCCACGCCATGGAGGCCAAGGACCAGAGGGGAAACCCTTCTCCCATCTAGGGAGGAGGTCAAGGAAGAAGAAGAAGGGGGCCCTCTCCCCCTTGCTTCCGGTGGCGCCAGAGTGCCACCGAGGGCCATCATCATCACCGTCATCTTCACCAACAACTTCACCGCCTTCACCACCAACTCTCCCCCCCTCTATGCAGCGGTGTAACCTCTCTCTTACTCGCTGTAATCTCTACTTAAACATGCTGCTAAAAGCTATATATTATTTCCCTATGATGTATGGCTATCCTATGATGTCTGAGTAGATCCATTTTGTCCTAATGGCTATTTGATGATCAAGATTGGTTTGAGTTGCATGTTTTATTATTGGTGATGTCCTATGGTGCTCTCCGTGTCGCGCAAGCGTGAGGGATTCCCGCTGTAGGGTGTTGCAATATGTTTATGATTTGCTTATGGTGGGTGGCGTGAGTGAACAGAAGCACAAACCCAAGTAAGTAGGTTGTTTGCGTATGGGATAAAGAGGACTTGATGCTTTAATGCTATGGTTGGGTTTTACCCTAATGAATCTTTAGTAGTTGCGGATGCTTGCTAGAGTTCCAATCATAAGGGCATATGATCCAAGTAGAGAAAGTATGTTATCTTATGCCTCTCCCTCAAATAAAACTGTAATAATGATTACTGGTCTAGTTATCGATTGCCTAGGGACAAATAACTTTCTCCTAACAACAAACTCTCTACTAAACCTAACTTAGTTGTGTCTTTATCTAAACAGCCCCTACTTTTTATTTACTTGCTCTTTATTATCTTGCATACCTATCCAACAACACCTACAAAGTACTTCTAGTTTCATACTTGTTCTAGGTAAAGCGAACGTCAAGTGTGCGTAGAGTTGTATCGGTGGTCGATAGAACTTGAGGGAATATTTGTTCTGCCTTTAGCTCCTCTTTGGGTTCGACACTCCTACTTATCGAAAGAGGCTACAATTGATCCCCTATACTTGTGGGTTATCAAGACCTTTTTCTGGCGCCGTTGCCGGGGAGCAATAGCGTGGGGTGAATATTCTCATGTGTGCTTGTTTGCTTTATCACTAAGTAATTTTTATTTGTTGTTATTAGTTGTTCTCTATCTTTAGTTATGGATATGGAACACGAAATACCAAAAAAATTAGGTGTACTTGCTACTCATGGAGATGAGGAACCTCCTAAAACCCTCGATGCTCAATATGTGAAAAATATTATGTACCACTTTGATAATCCTGAGAAAACCTCATTCAATCTGGTAATGGGAGTAACGTTGGATCAACGTGAATACTTTAGGGATTATCTCTTGACACAAAAAGGGAAACTATTATGGGATCAAATTTATATATTGAAGTGGTATGCTCGGCAAGTATGCTTGAGTTATGATATTACTTGTTGCTCTAGGATGAAAGCTCCACGCCTTCCCTTTTCATGTGAATTTAATGATAATGAAACCTTGGCTTCTTATGCTAGAGGTACATATGATTAATATGATGTGGAACAAATAGAAGAATTTGTTGCTTTTAAGGGTGCTTATGAAATTGAATCTTTGTTTGAAAAGAATGAAGCTTATGATGATGATGTTTATAGGCCTGAAAATTTAGCTATCTTAAAATATTGCTATGATAATTATGAATATAATTCCTATATTAATGCACTTATTGAGAAAGTCTCCGCTGTCCAAGAAGAGACTAATATTTTGCAGGAATCTATGGAAGAAGAAGTTGATGAAACTTTGAGCTCATTGGATGAAAAAGATGATGAGGAGAGCGAAGAACAAAAGGAGGAAGAGCGGGTTGATCACCCGTGCCTAGCTTCTAATGAGAGTAACTCTTCAACTCATACATTGTTTAATTCCCCTTCGTGCTTACCGAAGGATGATTGCTATGATGACTGTTATGATCCCTTGGATTCTTTTGAAATATCCCTTTTTGATGATGCTTGTGGCCAAGATGCCAATATGAATTATGCTTATGGATATGAACTTGCTATAGTTCCTTATGTTAAATATGAAATTGTTGTTATTTCACCCACGCATATTATCTTTTTGAATTCTCCAAACTACACTATATCGGAGAAGTTTGCCCTTATTAAGGATTATATTGATGGATTTCCTTTTACTACTACACATGATGATTTCAATAGATATAATATGCATGTGCTTACTGCTCCTAATTGCAATTATTATGAGAGAGGAACCATATCTCCACCTCTCTATGTTTCCAATACAATAAAATTGCAAGAAACTGTTTATACTATGCATTGGCCTTTACTATGTGTGCATGAATTGTTCTTTTATGACATGCCGATGCATAGGAAGAGAGTTAGAATTCGTCATTGCTTGATATATGTTACTTTGTGCTCACTACTAAATGCTAAATCACTGTTAATTAAAATTGGCTTTGATATACCTTGGGATCCGGGTGGATCCATTACTTGAGCACTATATGCCTAGCTTAATGGCTTTAAAGAAAGCGCTGCCAGGGAGACAACCCGGAAGTTTTAGAGAGTCATTTATTTCTGTTGAGTGCTTTCATATAGTTTAAAAACAAAAAAAATAAAGAGGGGAACCCAAAACTTTTTCAAAAAGGAAAGTGAAAGTGAGAAAGACAAGCATTGTTGAAGTGGGAGAGCTCCTTGAACTTTGTTCATGCTCACTGAAACTTTGTGAATCTTGATTACAGAAAATTTTCAACAAAAATAATTATCCCCTTGTACAATTCCATTGTATTATAAAAATAATGTGCCAACGTTTGCCTTTAGGATGTTTACATTTGCTTGATGGTTTGTACGGTGCAGGACAGAAACTTTGGCTGTAGTGCGCGATTTTACATTTTTAGCTGGAACGTCAAATGGTTATGATTCTTTTTGCACTGTCTTCCTATACAAATTTTTTATTTTTCCTAATTTTGGTAGAATTTTTAAAGTATCAGAAGTATGGTGAATGTTCAGATTATTTGACGTTCTGTTTTGTTTTAGACAGATTCTGTTTTTGATGCATAGTTTGCTTGTTTTGACGAAACTATCAATTTATATTAGTGGATTAAGCCACGAAAAAGTTATATTACAGTAGACACAATGCAAAAACAAAATATGAATTGGTTTGCAACAGTACTTAGAGTAGTGATTTGCTTTATTATACTAACGGATCTTACCGAGTTTTCTGTTGAAGTTTTGTGTGGATGAAGTGTTCCATGATTGAGAAGGTTTCGATGTGAGAAGAAGGAAGAGAGGCAAGAGCTCAAGCTTGGGGATGCCCGAGGCACCCCAAGTAAATATTCAAGGAGACTCAAGCGTCTAAGCTTGGGGATGCTGGGAAGGCATCCCCTCTTTCTTCAACAAATATCGGTATGTTTTCGGATTCGTTTCGTCATGCGATATGTGCAATCTTGGAGCGTATTTTTGCTTTAGTTTTCATTTTTTTTCTTTTATGCGCCATGCTGGTATGAGGTAGTCCTTGTTTGATTTGTAGAATGCTCTATGCACTTCACTTATATCTTTTGAGTATGGCTTTATAAAATGCTTCATGTGCTTCACTTATATCATTTGAAGTTTGGATTGCCTGTTTCTCTTTACATAGACAACCGCCATTTGTAGAATGCTCTCTTGCTTCACTTAGATTTGTTAGAGCATGGGCATATATTTTGTATAAATAATTAAACTCTCTTGCTTCACTTCTATCTATTTGGAGAGATGACAAGAATTGGTCATTCACATGGTTAGTCATAAAATCCTACATAAAACTTGTAGATCACTGAATATGATATGTTTGATTCCTTGCAATAGTTTTGCGATATAAAGATGGTGATATTAGAGTCATGCTAGTGGGTGGTTGTGAATTGTAGAAATACTTGTGTTGAGGTTTGTGATTCACGTAGCATGCACGTATGGTGAACCGTTATGTAACGAAGTTGGAGCATTGATACGTCTCCAACGTATCTATAATTTTTGATTGCTCCATGCTATATTATCTACTGTTTTGAATGTTTATGGGCTTTATTATACACTTTTATATCATTTTTGGGACTAACCTATTAACCCAGAGCCTAGTGCCAGTTTCTGTTTTTACCCTGTTTTAGGGTTTCGTAGAAAAGGAAAATCAAATGGAGTCCAATTGACCTGAAACTTCACGGAACTCATTTTTGGAAGGAAAGAAGCCCAGAAGACTTGGAGTGCACGTCGGGGGATCTGCGAGGAGGTCACGAGTCAGGGGGGCACGCCCTCCACCCTCGTGAGCCCCTCGTGGCCCCCCTGACGTACTTCTTCCGCCTATATATCTCCATATACCCTAAAAACATCCAGGAGCATAATAGATTGGGAGTTCCGCCGCCAGAAGCCTCCATAACCACCAAAAACCAATCTAGACCCGTTCCGGCACCCTGCCAGAGGGGGCAATCCTTCCCCGATGGCCATCTTCATCATCCATGTGCTCTCCATGACGAGGAGGGAGTAGTTCTCCCTCGGGGCTGAGGGTATGTACCAGTAGCTATGTGTTTGATCTCTCTCACGTGTTCTTGAGATGATACGATCTTGATGTATCGCGAGCTTTGCTATTATATTTGGATCCCATGATGTTTCTTCCCCCCTCTACTCTCTTGTAATGAATCGAGTTTCCCCTTTGAAGTAATCTTATCGGATTGAGTCTTTAAAGATTTGAGAATACTTGATGTATGTCTTGCCGTGGATATCTGTGGTGACAATGGGATATCAGGTGATTCACTTGATGTATGTTTTGGTGATCAACTTGCGGGTTCCACCCATGAACCTATGCATAGGGGTTGGCACACGTTTTCGTCGTGATTCTCTGGTAGAACTTTGGGGCACTCTTTGAGGATCTATGTGTTGGTTGAATAGATGAATCTGAGATTGTGTGACGCATATCGTATAATCATACCCACGGATACTTGAGGTGACATTGGAGTATCTGGGTGACATTAGGGTTTTGGTTGATTTGTGTCTTAAGGTGTTATTCTAGTACGAACTCTAGGTCTGTTTGTGACACTTATAGGAATAGCCCAATGGATTGATTGGAAAGAATAACTTTGAGGTGGTTTCGTACCCTACCATAATCTCTTCGTTCGTTCTCCGCTATTAGTGACTTTGGAGTGACTCTGTGTTGCATGTTGAGGGATAGTTATGTGATCCAATTATGTTAGTATTGTTGATTGAACTTGCACTAGCGAAAGTATGAACCCTAGGCCTTGTTTCCTAGCATTGCAATACCGTTTACGCTCACTTTTATCAGTTGTTACCTTGCTGTTTTTATAATTTCAGATTACAAATACCTTTATCTACTATCCATATACCACTTGTATCACCATCTCTTCGCCGAACTAGTGCACCTATACAAATTACCATTGTATTGGGTGTGTTGGGGACACAAGAGACTCTTTGTTATTTGGTTGCAGGGTTGCTTGAGAGAGACCATCTTCATCCTACGCTCCTACAGATTGATAAACCTTAGGTCGTCCACTTGAGGGAAATTTGCTACTGTCCTACAAACCTCTGCACTTGGAGGCCCAACAACGTTTACAAGAAGAAGGTTGTCTAGTAGACATCAAGCTCTTTTCTGGCGCCGTTGCTGGGGAGTGTAGCGCCTTTGGTAGGTGGAATTTGGTAAGGAAAAATTTATATAGTGTGCTGAAATTTACTGTCACTTGTTACTATGGAAAGTAATTCTCTGAGGGGCTTGTTCGGGGTATCTTCACCCCGTCCAGTAGAGCAAAGAGTTGCTCCTCAACCTACTGAACCTATTGAAAATGAAATTCCTTATGAGTATCCTTCGGGTATGATTGAAAAACTGCTAGCTAACCCTTTTACATGAGATGGAACAAAGCATCCTGATGAGCACTTAATATATGTGGATGAAGTTTGTGGATTATTTAAGCTTGCAGGTATACCCGATGATGTTGCTAATAAGAAGGTCTTCCCTTTATCTTTGAAGGGAGACGCATTGATATGGTATAGGCTATGTGATGATATGAGATCATGGGACTATAAAAGATTGAAGCTGGAATTTCATCAAAAGTATTACCCTATGCATCTTGTTCATCGTGATCGCAATTATATATATATAATTTCTAGCCTCGCGAAGGAGAAAGCATCGCTCAAGCTTGGGGGAGGCTTAAATCAATGTTATATTCATGCCCCAATCATGAGCTCCTGAGAGAAATAATTATGCAAAGTTTTTATGCTCGGCTTTCTCATAATAATCAAACCATGCTCGATACTTCTTGTGCTGGCTCTTTTATGATGAAGACTACTGAATTCAGATGGAATTTATTGGATAGAATTAAATGCAACTCTGAAGATTGGGACCTCGACGAAGGTAGGGAGTTAGGTATGACACCTAAGTTTGATTGTGTTAAATCTTTTATGGATACCGATATTTTCCGTAAGTTTAGCACTAAATATGGACTTGACTCTGAGATAGTAGCTTCTTTCTGTGAATCTTTTGCTACTTATGTTGATCTCCCTAAGGAGAAGTGGTTTAAATATCATCCTCCCATAGAAGTAGAAGTAGCTTCTCCTATTAAAGTTGAAGAAAAGACGGTCACTTATAATGATCCTATTGTTCCTACTTCTTATATTGAGAAACCACCTTTCCCTGCTAGAATAAAGGATCATGCTAAAGCTTCAACTATTGTTCGTAAAAGCAATATTAGAACTTATACACCTCCTGAGCAAGTTAAAGTAGAACCTAATATTGCTATTGTTAAAGATCTCTTGGCTGATAATATTGATGGGCATGTTATTCAGTTCGAAGGTGAAACTGCTAGAATTGCTAAACCTTGTGATAAAGATAAACATAGACCTGTGGTAGGCGTGCCTGTTATTTCTGTTAAAATAGGAGATCATTGTTATCATGGCTTATGTGATATGGGTGCTAGTGCTAGTGTTATACCTTATGACTTATACAAAGAAATTATGCATGACATTGCACCTGTTGAATTAGAAGATATTGATGTCACAATTAAACTTGCCAATAGAGACACTATTTCAGCGATGGGAATTGTTAGAGATGTTGAAGTCTTGTGTGGGAAAGCTAAATATCCTGCTGATTTTCTTGTTCTTACTTCCCAACAAGATAGTTTTTGTCCCATTATATTTGGTAGACCCTTCTTAAATACTGTGAATGCTACCATAGATTGCACAAAGAATGTTGTTACTGTTGGCTTGGATGATATGGTTCATGAGTTTAATTTCTCTAAATTTAGTAAAAAACATCGTGAGGAAGAATTACCTAGTAAGGATGAAATTATTGGTCTTGCTTCTATTGCCGTACCTCCTAGTGATCCTATAGAACACTATTTGCTAGACCATGAAAATGATATGTTCATGAATGAAAGAAGGGAAATAGATGAAGTATTCTTTAAACAGGAACCTACTACATCACAACTTGCCTGTTGAAATCTTAGGGGATCCTCCTCCACCCAAGGGTGATCCCGTGTTTGAGCTTAAACCTTTGCCTGATAATCTTAAATATGCTTATCTTGATGAAAAGAAGATATATCCTATTATTATTAGTGCTAACCTTTCAGAGCATGAAGAAGAAAGATTATTGAAAACTCTGAAGAAGCACCGTGTTGCTATTGGATATACTCTTGATGATCTTAAGGGCATTAGTCCCACTCTATGTCAACATAAAATAAATTTGGAAGCAGATGCCAAACCAGTTCGTGATCCTCAACGACGTCTGAATCCTAAAATGAAAGAAGTGGTAAGAAAAGAAATACTAAAGCTTCTGGAGGCAGGTATAATCTATCCCGTTGCTGATAGTGAGTGGGTAAGTCCTGTCCATTGTGTCCCTAAGAAGGGAGGTATTATTGTTGTTCCTAATGATAAAGATGAATTGATTCCGCAAAGAATTATCATAGGTTATAGGATGGTAATTGATTTCCGCAAATTAAATAAAGCCACTAAGAAAGATCATTACCCCTTACCTTTTATTGATCAAATGCTAGAAAGATTATGTAAACATACACACTATTGCTTTCTAGATGGTTATTCTGGTTTCTCTCAAATACCTGTGTCGGCTAGAGATCAATCAAAGACTACTTTTACATGCCCTTTTGCTTATAGACGTATGCCTTTTGGTTTATGTAATGCACCTGCTACCTTTCAAAGATGCATGATGGCTATATTCTCTGACTTTTGTGAAAAGATTTGTGAGGTTTTCATGGACGAATTTTCCGTCTATGGTTCCTGTTTTGATGATTGCTTGAGCAATCTTGATCGAGTTTTGCAGAGATGTGAAGAAACTAATCTTGTCTTGAATTGGGAAAAGTGCCACTTTATGGTTAATGAAGGTATTGTCTTGGGGCACAAAGTTTCTGAAAGAGGTATTGAAGTTGATAAAGCCAGGGTTGATGCTATTGAAAAGATGCCATGTCCTAAGGACATCAAAGGTATAAGAAGTTTCCTTGGTCATGCTGGATTTTATAGGAGGTTCATTAAGGACTTCTCAAAAATTTCTCGGCCTCTGACTAATTTATTGCAAAAAGATATACCATTTGTCTTTGATGATGATTGTGTATAAGCATTTGAAATACTTAAGAAAGCATTAGTCACTGCCCCTGTTGTTCAGCCACTGGATTGGAACCTACCCTTTGAAATTATGTGTGATGCTAGTGATTATGCTGTAGGTGCTGTTCTAGGGCAAAGAGTTGATAAGAAATTAAATGTTATTCATTATGCTAGTAAGACTCTAAACAATGCTCAAAGAAATTATGCTACTACTGAAAAAGAACTCTTAGCAGTTGTATTTGCTTGTGATAAGTTCAGATGTTATATTGTTGATTCTAAAGTAACTATTCAAACTGATCATGCTGCTATTAAATATCTTATGGAAAAGAAAGATGCTAAACCTAGACTTATTAGATGGGTTCTCCTGCTACAAGAATTTGATTTGCATATTGTTGATAGAAAGGGAGCTGAGAACCCCGTTGCAGACAACTTGTCTAGGTTAGAAAATATTCTTGATGACCCACTACCTATTAATGATAGCTTTCCTAATGAACAATTAAATGTTATAAGTACTTCTCGTAGTACTCCATGGTATGCTGATTATGCTAATTATATTGTCACTAAATTTATACCACCTAGCTTCACATACCAACAAAAGAAAAAGTTCTTCTATGATTTAAGACATTACTTTTGGGATGACCCACATCTTTATAAATAAGGAGTAGATGGTGTTATTAGATGTTGTGTACCTGAGCATGAACAGGAACAGATCCTACGCAAGTGTCATTCCGAGTCTTATGGAGGACACCACGCTGAAGATAGAACTGCACATAAGGTATTGCAATCTGGTTTTTATTGGCCTACTCTCTTCAAGGATGCCCGTAAGTTTGTCTTGTCTTGTGATGAATGTCAAAGAATTCGTAATATTAGTAGACGTCAAGAAATGCCTATGAATTATTCTCTTGTTATTGAACCATTTGATGTTTGGGGCTTTGATTATATGGGACCTTTTCCTGCCTCTAATGGATACACACATATTTTAGTTGCTGTTGATTACGTTACTAAGTGGGTAGAAGCTATTCCAACTAGTAGTGATGATCATAACACTTCTATTAAAATGCTTAAGGAAGTTATTTTCCCGAGGTTTGGAGTCCCTAGATATTTAATGACTGATGGTGCTTCACACTTTATTCATGGTGCTTTCCGTAAAATGCTTGCTAAATATGATGTTAATCATAGAATTGCATCACCTTATCACCCACAATCTAGTGGTCAAGTAGAGTTGAGCAATAGAGAGCTCAAATTAATTTTGCAAAAGACTATTAATAGGTCCAGAAAGAATTGGTCCAAGAAACTTGATGATGCATTATGGGCTTATAGAACTGCATATAAAAATCCTATGGGTATGTCTCCGTATAAAATGGTCTATGGAAAAGCATGTCACTTACCTCTCGAACTAGAACATAAGGCATATTGGGCTATTAAAGAGCTTAATTATGATTTTAAACTTGCCGGTGAGAAGAGGTTATTTGATATTAGCTCACTTGATGAATGGAGAACCCAAGCTTATGAAAATGCCAAGTTGTTTAAAGAAAAAGTTAAAAGATGGCATGACAAAAGGATACAAAAGCGTGAGTTTAATGTAGGTGATTATGTATTGCTATACAACTCTCGTTTAAGATTTTTTGCAGGAAAACTTCTCTCTAAATGGGAAGGCCCCTATGTTATCGAAGAGGTCTATCATTCCGGTGCCATAAAAATCAACAACTTCGAGGGCACAAATCCGAAGGTGGTAAATGGTCAAAGAATTAAACATCATATCTCAGGTAATCCCATAAATATTGAAACCAATATTATTGAAACCATAACCCCGGAGGAATACATAAGAGACACTTTCTGGAACGTTTCAGACTCTGAAAAGGAATAGGTATGTGGTACGGTAAGTAAACCGACTCCAAAACAATTTTTAAGGCAATATTTCTCCGTTTTGGAATATTTAGAAAAATAGAAAAATAAGTAGCAGCCCGGGAAGGACACGAGGGCCCCAACAGGGTGGTGGGCGCGCCCTACCCCCCTGGGCGCGCCCCCCTACCTCGTGAGCACCTCGTGTGCCTTTCAGACTCCGTTTTCTTGCATGTTACGTATTTTGGTCGGTAAAAATTCTTTACATAATCTCCCGGGGGTTTTGACTCCCGTATCACGCAAAAATCTCCTGTCTTTGTTTCGAGCTATTTTTCTAACAGATCTAGATTATCATGACGTCCCCAAGTGCTTCCAAGGACAAGTTCTTCGAGAAGGTCATCAACCCTTACCTCGCGGAGGTGCTGCGACACCCTCAAACCATTGAGATGCGTGATGGGTTGTTGCACATCCGCGATGTTGAGGGACCAAAGGGAACCGGAAGCGTGGAGATAAGGCTCAAAGCAATGGAGCAACAAATTTTCAAGTGCAAGGGGATGGTGGAGCGTGGAATCAACGCTAGCCACACGATGCTCGCAAAGTTCACTAAAAACTACAAGCCGGATGCCAAGAACACCTAGGAGGCCATCTTCAAGCTGTATGAGAAGATCGAGCACCTCCAAGCCCAAATCTTTGACCTGCAAAACCAAAACTGTGAGTATGAATATAGATTCAAAAGAATGAGTTTGGCAGCAGATTCGAGGATTCCGGAGACTCGATCATCCTTCTATGATGGTGAACCTATGCCTTGGAAGATGGATGACAAGCTCGCATCATCAACAACACCTCCACCTTCTTCACCGACCAAGGAGATATAATCACATGGGTATGGGCACTCCCCTTGGCAACTGCCAATCTTGGGGGAGGTGCCCCGGTGTCGTATCACAATCACAACTCCTATCTTTACCGTTTTTCTTAGTTCAATCCTATTAGTAGTATCTTGATCTAGTAGAATAAAGTTTATGGCATGATCTAGTTTTGAGTTTTGCTTTATGATCTCTCTATGTAATCGAGTCCGTGAGCTATATATAATAAAGATTAGTGTTGAGTCAAGGGCTTGATTATTTTGCCATGATCTTGGGTGAATAAAAGAAAAGAGAAAAAGAATAAAAAGAAACAAAAAGTTCATATTGATCTTATTGAGAGTAATGACTTCACATAGAAAGAGTATGATGATTAAAAATTGTTGGGAGTTGGCAGACATAGCTTTGGTCATTGTTGCAATTAATAGGAAGTAATAAGGAAAGAGAGGTTTTCACATATAGATATATTATCATTGACATCTTTTATGATTGGGAGCACTCATTAAAATATGACATGCCAAAGAGTTGATGTTGGACAAGGAAGACAACGTAATGAGTTATGTATTTCTTATATCTGAGATAAAGTATGTTGTCATGGATCCTCTAACTTGTTGAGCTTGCCTTTCCCCCTCATGCTAGCCAAATTCTCAGCACTAAGTAGAAATACTACTTGTGCTTCCAAATACCCTTAAACCAGTTTTGCCATGAGAGTCCACCATATCTACCTATGGATTGAGTAAGATCCTTCAAGTAAGTTGTCATCGGTGCAAAGCAATAAAAATTGCTCTAAATGTGTATGATTGATTGGTGTGGGAGAAATAAGCTTTATACGATCTTGTGATGTGGAAGTAATAAAAGTGACGGACTGCATAATAAAGGTTCATATCACAAGGGCAATATAAAGTGACGTTCTTTCGCATTGAGATTTTATGCATCCAACCATAAAAGCGCATGGCAACCTCTGCTTCCCTCTGCGAAGGGCCTATCCTTTATTATTATCTTCTACCTTATGCAAGAGTCATGGTGATCTTCACCTTTTCTTTTTCATTTTATCCTTTGGCAAGCTCAGCATGTTGGAAAGAACATGATATATATATATATATATCTAATTGGATGTAGGGGAGCATGAACCATTATTGTTGACATTACCCTTGAGGTAAAAGGTTGTGGGGCAAAACTATAAGCCCCTATCTTTCTCTATGTCCGATTAAAACTCCGTAACCACAAGTATCGCGTGAGTGTTAGCAATTATGGAGGACTAAATGATAGTTGAGTATGTGGACTTGCTTTTTAGCTCTGACATAGACTCTTCCGATGTTATGATAAATTGCATTTGCTTCAATGACTAAGATTATAGTTTGTCGGAGCCCAATAAGGTTTATGATTTATACTTTTGCATTGTGAATAGATCATCACTTGAACATAAGTAATCATATGACAAAATCTATATATGTTGCTGTTATGAGAATAATCATGATGCCTTCATGTCCGTATTTTATTTTTATCGACACCTCTACCTCTAAACATGAGGACATATTTATTGTTATCGGCTTTTCGCTTGAGGACAGGCGAGGTCTAAGCTTGGGGGAGTTGATACGTCCATTTTGCATCATGCTTTTATATCGATATTTATTGCATTATGGGCTGTTATTTCACTTTATGTCACAATACTTATGGCTATTCTCTCTTATTTTACAAGGTTACATAAGGAGGGAGAATGCCGGCAGCTAAAATTCTAGGCTGGAAAAGGAGCAAATATTAGAGACCTATTCTGCGCAACTCCAAAAGTCCTGAAACTCCACGGAACATCTTAAAATAAATAAATAAAAATCCCCGCCAAAGATGAAGGCCAGGGGGCCCACACCCTTCTCACGAGGGTGGGGGGCGCCCCCCCCCTAGGGCGCGCCCCCTACCTCGTGGGCCCCCTGGTGGCTCTCCGACGCCCATCTTCTCCTATATGAAGTCTTTCGATGAGAAAAAAATAAGGAGGAACTTTTCGGGACGAGACTCCGCCGCCACGAGGCGGAACCTTGGCGGATGCAATCTAGAGCTCCGGCGGAGCTGTTCTGCCGGGGAAACTTCCCTCCGGGAGGGGGAAATCATCACCATCATCATCACCAACGCTCCTCTCATTAGGAGAGGGCAATCTCCATCAACATCTTCACCAGCACCATCTCATCTCCAAACCCTACTTTATCTCTTGCATCCAATTCTTGTCTCAAAGTCCGGGATTGGTGCTAGTAGGTTGCTAGTAGTGTTGATTACTCCTTGTAGTTGATGCTAGTTGGTTTAATTGGTGGAAGATCATATGTTCAGATCCTATATGCATATTATTACCCCTCTGATTATGAACATGAATATGCTTTGTGAGTAATTACGTTCGTTCCTGAGGACAAGGGAGAAGTCTTGCTATGAGTAGTCATGTGAATTTGGTATTCATTTGATATTTTGATAAGATGTATGTTGTCTAGCCTCTAGTGGTGTTATGTGAACGTCGACTACATAACAGTTCACCATTATTTGGGCCTAGAGTAAGGCATTGGGAAGTAATAAGTAGATGATGGATTGCTAGAGTGACAAAGCTTAAACCCTAGTTTATGTGTTGCTTCGTAAGGGGCTGATTTGGATCCATATGTTTCATGCTATGGTTAGGTTTACATTAATACTTTTGTTGTAGTTGCGGATGCTTGCAATAGAGGTTAATCATAAGTGGGATGCTTGTTCAAGTAAGAACAGCACCCAAGCACCGGTCCACCCACATATCAAATTATTAAAGTATCGAACGCGAATCATATGAACGTGATGAAAACTAGCTTGACGATATTCCCATGTGTCCTCGGGAGTGTTTTTCCTATTATAAGAGTTTGTTCCGGCTTGTACTTTGCTACAAAAGGATTGGGCCACCTTGCTGCACTTTATTTACTTTTGTTACTTGTTGCTTGTTACAATTCATCCCGTTACAAAACTATCTGTTACCACTTATTTCAGTACTTGCAGAGAATACCTTGCTGAAAACGGCTTATCATTTCCTTCTGCTCCTCGTTGGGTTCGACACTCTTACTTATCGACAGGACTACGATAGATCCCCTATACTTGTGGGTCATCAAGACTCTTTTCTGGCGCCGTTGCCAGGGAGGTTAGCGCTTGAAGGTATATCTTTAGATCTTGCAATCGAGTCTTTTAGTTTCTTGTTTTATCACTAGTTTAGTCTATAAAAGAAAATACAAAAAATGGAATTGAGTTTGTCTCATACGCTTCACCTTTTTAGTATTTTTCGTAAGTATGATGGAAAGGAAAATTGTGCTCAAGTGCTAGAAGAAGAAATCTATAAAATGTTTGGCACTAAATATTTGAATGATGAGCATGATTGCAATGTTGTTAGTATGAATTCCTTGAATATCCATGATGCTAATGATATGCAAAGCCACAAGCTTGGGGAAGATATGTTTGATGACGATGATATTTTTTGTACCCCAAGTTTTGATATGCAAGTTTATAATGATGATAGCATGCCTCCTACTTATGATGATTATTGTGATGACATGTATGCTTTAAAGAATAATGATAACCATGAAACTTGTCATCTTGATTTCAATTTTCAATCCCATGATAGTTACTTTGTTGAGTTTGCTCCCACTATTATCCATGAGAAGAATTTTGCTTATGTGGAGAGTAGTAAGTTTTCTATGCTTGTAGATCATGAAAAGAATGCTTCAGGTGCTGGTTATATTGTTGAATTCATTCATGATGCTACTGAAAATTATTATGAGGGGGGAACATATGCTTGTAGGAATTGCAATAATATCAAGTTTCCCCTCTATGTGCTTAAAATTTTGAAGTTATGCTTGTTTTACCTTCCTATGCAAGTTGATTCTTGTTCCCATAAGTTGGTTGCTCACAAAATCCCTATGCATAGGAAGTATGTTAGACTTAAATGTGCTAGTCATATTCTTTATGATGCTCCCTTTATGTTTCAATTCTTATCTTTTATGTGAGCATCATTGAAATCATCATGCCTAGCTAGGGGCGTTAAACGATAGCGCTTGTTGGGAGGCAACCCAATTTTATTTTTGTTCCTTTCTTTTTGTTCCTGTTTAATAATAAATAATTCATATAGCCTATGTTTAGATGTGGTTTTATGCTTTTAATTAGTGTTTGTGCCAAGTAGAACATTTGGGAAGACTTTGGGAAAGTCTTGTTGATCATACTGTTAAAAACAGAAACTTTAGCGCTCACGAGAATTGCTGCCATTTTTATTTGGAGAGTGATATTTAGTTAATTCTTTTTAAAGATGATTAATAGATAAATTACTCAGTCCCATCAATTTATTTGAGAATTTTATGAGTTCTAGAAGTATACGTTTGATCCAGATTACTACAGACTGTTCTGTTTTTGACAGATTCTGTTTTTCATGTGTTGTTTACTTATTTTGATGAATCTATGGCTAGTAAAATAGTTTATAAACCATAGAGAAGTTGTAATACAGTAGGTTTAACACCAATATAAATAAAGAATGATTTCATTACAGTACCTTGAAGTGGTGATTTACTTTCTTATACTAACGGAGCTTATGAGTTTTCTGTTAAGTTTTGTGTTGTGAAGTTTTCAAGTTTTGGGTAAGGATTCGATGGACTATGGAATAAGGAGTGGCAAGAGCCTAAGCTTGGGGATGCCCAAGGCACCCCAAGGCAATATTCAAGGACAACCAAGAGACTAAGCTTGGGGATGCCCCGGAAGGCATCCCCTCTTTCGTCTTCGTTCATCGGTAACTTTACTTGGAGCTATATTTTTATTCGCCACATGATATGTGTTTTGCTTGGAGAGTCAATTTATTTTGTTAGGATTTGCTTGCTGTTTGAATAAAATACCAAGATCTTAAATTCTTAAATGTTAGAGAGTCTTCACATAGTTGCATAATTATTCAACTACTCATTGATCTTCACTTATATCTTTCGGAGTAGTTTGTCATTTGCTCTAGTACTTCACTTATATCTTTTAGAGCACAGTGGTGGATTTGTTTTATAGAAACTATTGATCTCTCATGCTTCACTTAGATTATTTTGAGAGTCTTGATAGCATGGTAATTTGCTTAAAATCCTAATATGCTAAGTATTCAAGAATAATAAAATTCTCTTATGAGTGTGTTGAATACTAAGAGAAGTTTGATACTTGATGATTGTTTTGAGATATGAGGATGGTGATATTAGAGTCATGCTAGTTGAGTAGTTGTGAATTTGAGAAATACTTGTGTTGAAGTTTGTGTTTCCCCTAGCATGCATGTATGGTGAACCGTTATGTGATGAAGTTGGAGCATGATTTATTTATTGATTGACTTCCTTATGAGTGGCGGTCGGGGACGAGCGATGGTCTTTTCCTACCAATCTATCCCCCTAGGAGCATGCGCGTAGTACTTTGTTTCGATAACTAATAGATTTTTGCAATAAGTATGTGAGTTCTTTATGACTAATGTTGAGTCCATGGATTATACGCACTCTCACCCTTCCACCATTGCTAGCCTCTCTAGTACCGCGCAACTTTCGCCGGTACCATAAACCCACCATATACCTTCCTCAAAAAAGCCACCATACCTACCTATTATGGCATTTCCATAGACATTCCGAGATATATTGCCATGCAACTTTCCACCGTTCCGGTTATTATGACACACTCCATCATTGTCATATTGCTTAGCATGATCATGTAGTTGACATTGTATTTGTGGCAATGCCACCATTCATAATTCTTTCATACTTGTCACTCTTGATTCATTGCATATCCCGGTACACCATCGGAGGCATTCATATAGAGTCATCTTTGTTCTAGTATCGAGTTGTATCATCGAGTTGTAAATAAATAGAAGTGTGATGATCATCATTCAATAGAGCATTGTCCCCAAAAAAAGGCCAAATAAAAAAATAAAGGCCAAATAAAAAAAGGGACAATGCTACTATCCTTTTACCACACTTGTGCTTCAAAGTAGCACCATGATCTTCATGATAGAGAGTATCCTATGTTGTCACTTTCATATACTAGTGGGAATCTTTCATTATAGAACTTGGCTTGTATATTCCAATGATGGGCTTCCTCAAAATGCCCTAGGTCTTCATAAGCACGCGAGTTGGATGCACACCCACTAGTTTCTTTTGTTGAGCTTTCATATACTTATAGCTCTAGTGCATCCGTTGCATGGCAATCCCTACTCACTCACATTGATATCTATTGATGGGCATCTCCATAGCCCGTTGATACGCCTAGTCGATGTGAGACTATCTTCTCCCTTTTTTCCTCTCCACAACCACCATTCTATTCCACCTATAGTGCTATGTCCATGGCTCACGCTCATGTATTGCGTGAAGATTGAAAAAGTTTGAGAACATTAAAAGTATGAAACAATTGCTTGGCTTGTCATCGGGGTTGTGCATGATTTAAATATTTTGTGTGGTCAAGATGGAGCATAGCCAGACTATATGATTTTGTAGGGATAGCTCTCTCTGGCCATGTTATTTTGAGAAGACATGATTGCTTAGTTAGTATGCTTGAAGTATTATTATTTTTATGTCAATATGAACTTTTGTCTTGAATATTTCGGATCTGAATATTCATGCCACAATTAAGAAGAATTACATCGAAATTATGCCAAGTACCACTCGCATCAAAAATTCTATTTTTATCATTTACCTACTCGAGGATGAGCAGGAATTAAGCTTGGGGATGTTGATACATCTCCAACGTATCTATAATTTTTGATTGCTCCATGCTATATTATCTACTGTTTTGAATGTTTATGGGCTTTATTATACACTTTTACATCATTTTTGGGACTAACCTATTAACCCAGAGCCTAGTGCCAGTTTCTGTTTTTACCCTGTTTTAGGGTTTCGAAGAAAAGGAAAATCAAACGGAGTCCAATTGACCTGAAACTTCACGGAACTCATTTTTGGAAGGAAAGAAGCCCAGAAGACTTGGAGTGCACGTCGGGGGATCTGCGAGGAGGTCACGAGGCAGGGGGCGCTCCCACCCCCCTGGGCACGCCCTCCACCCTCGTGAGCCCCTCGTGGCCCCCCTGACGCACTTCTTCCGCCTATATATCTCCATATACCCTAAAAACATCCAGGAGCACAATAGATCGGAAGTTCCGCCGCCAGAAGCCTCCGTAGCCACCAAAAACCAATCTAGACCCGTTCCGGCACCCTGCCGGAGGGGGAAATCCTTCCCCGGTGGCCATCTTCATCATCCCGGTGCTCTCCAAGACGAGGAGGGAGTAGTTCTCCCTCAGGGCTAAGGGTATGTACCAGTAGCTATGTGTTTGATCTCTCTCTCTCGTGTTCTTGAGATGATACGATCTTGATGTATCGCAAGCTTTGCTATTATATTTGGATCCTATGATGTTTCTTCCCCCCTCTACTCTCTTGTAATGAATCGAGTTTCCCCTTTGAAGTAATCTTATCGGATTGAGTCTTTAAAGATTTGAGAACACTTGATGTATGTCTTGCCGTGGATAACTATGGTGACAATGGGATATCACGTGATTCACTTGATGTATGTTTTGGTGATCAACTTGCGGGTTCCGCCCATGAACCTATGCATAGGGGTTGGCACACGTTTTCGTCGTGATTCTCCGGTAGAACTTTGGGGCACTCTTTGAGGTTCTATGTGTTGGTTGAATAGATGAATCTGAGATTGTGTGACGCATATCGTATAATCATACCCACAGATACTTGAGGTGACATTGGAGTATCTAGGTGACATTAGGGTTTTGGTTGATTTGTGTCTTAAGGTGTTATTCTAGTACGAACTCTAGGGTTGTTTGTGGCACTTATAGGAATAGCCCAATGGATTGATTGGAAAGAATAACTTTGTGGTGGTTTCGTACCCTACCATAATCTCTTCGTTCGTTCTCCGCTATTAGTGACTTTGGAGTGACTCTTTGTTGCATGTTAAGGGATAGTTATGTGATCCAATTATGGCAGTATTGTTGAGGGAACTTGCACTAGCAAAAGTATGAACCCTAGGCCTTGTTTCCTAGCATTGCAATACCGTTTACGCTCACTTTTATCACTTGTTACCTTGATGTTTTTATAATTTCAGATTACAAATAGCTTTATCTACTATCCATATACCACTTGTATCACCATCTCTTCGCCGAACTAGTGCACCTATACAAATTACCATTGTATTGGGTGTGTTGGGAACACAAGAGACTCTTTGTTATTTGGTTGCAGGGTTGCTTAAGAGAGACCATCTTCATCCTACGCCTCCTACGGATTGATAAACCTTAGGTCATCCACTTGAGGGAAATTTGCTACTGTCCTACAAACCTCTGCACTTGGAGGCCCAACAACGTCTACAAGAAGAAGGTTGTGTAGTAGACATCAAGCATGAGGTATTTATTGATTGTATTCCTTATGAGTGGTGGTCGGGGACGAGCGATGGTCTTTTCCTACCAATCTATCCCCCTAGGAGCATGCGCGTAGTACTTTGTTTCGATGACTAATAGATTTTTGCAATAAGTATGTGAGTTCTTTATGACTAATGTTGAGTCCATGGATTATACGCACTCTCACCCTTCCACCATTGCTAGCCTCTCTAGTACCGCGCAATTTTCATCGGTACCATAAACCCACCATATACCTTCCTCAAAACAGCCACCATACCTACCTTTTATGGCATTTCCATAGCCATTCCGAGATATATTGCCATGCAACTTCCATCATCATCATATACATGACTTGAGCATTCATTGTCATATTGCTTTGCATGATCGTAAGATAGCTAGCATGATGTTTCCATGGCTTGTCTGTTTTTTGATGTCATTGCTATGCTAGATCATTGCACATCCCGGTACACTGCCGGAGGCATTCATATAGAGTCATATATTTGTTCTAGATATTGAGTTGTAATATTGAGTTGTAAGTAAATAAAAGTGTGATGATCATCGTTATTAGAACATTGTCCCATGTGAGGTTATCAAAATAAAAGTGGCCAAAGAAGCCCTCAAAAAGAGAGAGAGAGAGGCCAAAGAAGCCTACAAAAAAATGAGAGAAAAAGAGAGAAGGGGCAAAGTTACTATAATTTTACCACACTTGTGCTTCAGAGTAGCACCATGTTCTTCATATAGAGAGTCTCTTGAGTTATCACTTTCATATACTAGTGGGAATTTTCATTATAGAACTTGGCTTGTATATTCCAACGATGGGCTTCCTCAAATGCCCTAGGTCTTCATGAGCAAGCAAGTAGGATGCACACCCACTTAGTTTCAGTTTGAGCTTTCATATACTTATAGCTCTAGTGCATCCGTTGCATGGCAATCCCTACTCACTCACATTGATATCTATTGATGGGCATCTCCATAGCCCATTGATACGCCTAGTTGATGTGAGACTATCTTCTCCCTTTTTGTCTTCTCCACAACCACAGTTCTATTCCACCTATAGTGCTATGTCCATGGCTCACGCTCATGTATTGCGTGAAAGTTGAAAAGGTTTGATAACGTCAAAAGTATGAAACAATTGCTTGGCTTGTCATCGGGGTTGTGCATGATGTGAGTATTTTGTGTGGTGAAGATGGAGCATAGCCAGACTATATGATTTTGTAGGGATAACTTCCTTTGGCCTTGTTATTTTGAAAAGACATGATTGCTTTATTAGTGGGCTTGAAGTATTATTGTTTTTATGTCAAATGATAGACTATTGCCTTGAATCACCCGTGTCTTAATATTCATGCCATGATTAGACATATGATCAAGATTATGCTAGGTAGCATTCCACATCAATTTTCTTTATCATTTACCTACTCGAGGACGAGCAGGAATTAAGCTTGGGGATGCTGATACGTCTCCTTCGTATCTATAATTTTTTATTGTTCCATGCCAATATTCTACAACTTTCATATACTTTTGGCAACTTTTTATACTATTTTTGGGACTAACATATTGATCCAGTGCCCAGTGCCAGCTCCTGTCTGTTGCATGTTTTTGGTTTCGCAGAATATCCATATCAAACGGAGTCCAAACGGGATAAAAATGGACGCAGATACTTTTTGGAATATTTGGAAAATTTCGGAAGAAAAATCCACGCGAGAGGGTGCCCGAGGGTGTCACGAGGCAGGGGGCGCGCCTGCCCCCCTAGGCGCGCCCCTACCCTCGTGAGCCACCCGTATGGCGGTTGACGCTCTTCTTTTGTCGCAAGAAAGCTAATTTTCAGGAAAAAAAATCATGGCGAAGGTTTAGGCCAATCGGAGTTACGGATCTCCATATATACACGAAACGGTGAAACAGAGCCAGGAGAGAACGCATAAACAGAGAGAGACAGAGAGACAGATCCAATCTCGGAGGGGCTCTCGCCCCTCCCACGCCATGGAGGCCAAGGACCAGAGGGGAAACCCTTCTCCCATCTAGGGAGGAGGTCAAGGAAGAAGAAGAAGAAGGGGGGCCTCTCCCCCTTGCTTCCGGTGGCACCGGAGTGCCACCGGGGGCCATCATCATCACCGTCAACTTCACCAACAACTTCACCGCCTTCACCACCAACTCTTACCCCCTCTATGCAGCGGTGTAACCTCTCTCTTACCCGCTGTAATATCTGCTTAAACATGGTGCTCAACGCTATATATTATTTCCCTATGATGTATGGCTATCCTATGATGTCTGAGTAGATCCATTTTGTCCTAATGGCTATTTGATGATCAAGATTGGTTTGAGTTGCATGTTTTATTATTAGTGCTGTCCTATGGTGCTCTCCGCGTCGCGCAAGCGTGAGGGATTCCCGCTGTAGGGTGTTGCAATATGTTTATGATTTGCTTATGGTGGGTGGCGTGAGTGAACAGAAGCACAGACCCGAGTAAGTAGGTTGTTTGCGTATGGGATAAGAGGACTTGATGCTTTAATGCTATGGTTGGGTTTTACCTTAATGAATCTTTAGTAGTTGCGGATGCTTGCTAGAGTTCCAATCATAAGTGCATATGATCCAAGTAGAGAAAGTATGTTAGCTTATGCCTCTCCCTCAAATAAAATTGTAATAATGATTACTGGTCTAGTTATCAATTGCCTAGGGACAAATAACTTTCTCGTAACAACAAACTCTCTACTAAACCTAACTTAGTTGTGTCTTTATCTAAACAGCCCCTACTTTTTATTTACTTGCTCTTTATTATCTTGCATACCTATCCAGCAACACCTACAAAGTACTTATAGTTTCATACTTGTTCTAGGTAAAGCGAACGTCAAGTGTGCATAGAGTTGTATCGGTGGTTGATAGAACTTGAGGGAATATTTGTTCTGCCTTTAGCTCCTCGTTGGGTTCGACACTCCTACTTATCAAAAGAGGCTAAAATTGATCCCCTATACTTGTGGGTTATCACCCCTCAGCCCGTGCGTGTCCTGCTCTACTGCCTCGGGTCTCCGGATCGTCCTCTCGTCGCCAGCGACCTCCCGCCGCTGCTCTCCGTCATCGTCAACGGAATTCAACCCCGCCGTTGCCGCTGTAGCGAGCTCATCACCAAACTAGGGTATGAGTTCAAAACTTTGTGTTGTTCCTTACTCCGTTTCTTAGCACAAAGCAAATGCCATGTTCTTTACCACGTATGAGATCATCCTGTCCAACAAGAACATCCCTTAGATTAGATTTGATTCAAAAATTTAGGGTTAGGTTTCCACCGAACTCATCTCGGACCGACCGAGTTGTGGAAATCGGTCTCACCAATTTGTCCTAGGCCATTGCACTTGCACTTTTCGGTCTGGCCGAAAGTTGCAAATTGGTGTGACCGAGTTCAACTCTCTATGAAACCCTAGCAATCTCGGAGTCACCGAACTGTGTCTCGGTCTGACCGATTTCACTAGTTTAGACTCCAAAAGTTGCTTCGGTGTCACCGAGTTTAACAAATCGGTAGCTCCGAAATGCTTTCTGTGGAAAACTAGAACTAAGTTTTTGACTCATTTGTCTTGCAAAAACTCTGCACTTTGTGATGCTCATCCAATCTATCTCATATATAACTATTCACAGGGTCAGCAGTCAGTTTGCTTTGCCAGAATGTCAGATCAGAGTGATAGCCAAAATAAGTCAGAAGAGCAGGTGAACCTGAGTGGGGGCACTAGTCCGCCGGGCAGTTATGATGAGGGTAGCAGGAGCACCCCAAGCAACTTGCCCAAAGCAGCTACAAGGACAAGGAGGAAGAGAAACTCTGACTCAGAGGATGAGGATTATGTTGTTGCTGAGGAGGAGGTCAGCTCTATAACACCCACAATGCGGCTATATCTCCCACGTGTCGGGGCATGACTTAGAGGCATAGCCGCATGGTGGTTTTGTCGCAAGAGGGGTAATCTTCACACAATCCCATGTACTGAATAAGAAAGGGATAAAGAGTTGGCTTACAACCGCCACTTCACAATACATAAATAATTCATACATCATTTAAATACACTCATAGACCGACTACGGTCAAAACCGAATAAAAGGAAGATAAACCCCAAATGCTAGATCCCCGATCATCCCAACTGGGCTCCACTACTGATCATCAGGAAACGAAACATAGTAACGACCAAGGTCCTCGTCGGACTCCCACTTGAGTTCGGTAGCATCGCCTGCACTGGTATCATCAGCACCTGCATCTGTTTGGAAGTATCCGTGAGTCACGAGGACTCAGCAATCTCACTCCCGCGAGATCAAGACTATTTAAGCTTATGGGTAGGATAAGGTCATGAGGTGGAGCTGCAGCAAGCGCTAAGCAAATATGGTGGCTAACATGCGCGAATAAGAGTAAGATGAGAAGCTACGCAGCGGTCGAGAAGCTAGAATTGATCAAGAAGTGATCCTGGAACTACTTACGCACAAACATAACCCAAAACCGTGTTGACTTCCCGGACTCCGCCGAAACGAGACCATCACGGCTACACACGCGGTTGATTCATTCTAATTAAGTCAAGTGTCAAGTTCTCTACAACTCGATATTAACAAATTCTCATTGATACATCTCCAACGTATCTATAATTTTTGATTGCTCCATGATATATTATCTGCTGTTTTGGATGTTTATGGGCTTTATTATACACTTCTATATCATTTTTTGGGACTAACCTATTAACCCAGAGCCCAGTGCCAGTTTCTGTTTTTTCCTTGTTTTTTATAGAAGTTTTTTTCCTTGTTTTAGAGTATCGCAGAAAAGGAAAACCAAACGGAGTCCAATTGACCTGAAACTTCACGGAACTTATTTTTGGATCAGAAGAAGCCTAGAAGACTTGGAGTGCACGTCAGGGGATCTACGAGGAAGCCACGAGGCAGGGGGCGCGCCCTCCACCCTTGTGGGCCCCTCGTGCCCCCCCTGACGTACTTCTTCCGCCTATATATCTCCATATACCCTAAAAACTTCAGAGAGCACAATAGATCGGGAGTTCCGCCGCCAGAAGCCTCCGTAGCCACCGAAAGCTAATCTATACCCGTTCCGGCACCCTACCGGAGGGGGCAATCCCTCTCCGGTGGCCATCTTCATCATCCCGGTGCTCTCCATGACGAGGAGGGAGTAGTTCTTCTTCGGGGCTGAGGGTATGTACCAGTAGCTATGTGCTTGATCTCTCTCTCTCTCTCTCTCTCGTGTTCTTGATTTGGCACGATCTTGATGTATCGCGAGCTTTGCTATTATAGTTGGATCTTATGATGTTTTACTCCCCCTCTACTCTCTTGTAATGGATTGAGTTTTCCCTTTGAAGTTATCTTATCGGATTGAGTCTTTAAAGATTTGAGAACACTTGATGTATGTCTTTCCGTGCGTATCTGTAGTGACAATGGGATACCACGTGATTCACTTGATGTATGTTTTGGTGATCAACTTGCGGGTTCCGCCCATGAACCTATGCATAGGGGTTGGCACACGTTTTCATCGTGATTCTCCGGTAGGAACTTTGGGGCACTCTTTGAGGTACTATGTGTTGGTTGAATAGATGAATCTGAGATTGTGTGATGCATATCATATAATCATACCCACGGATACTTGAGGTGACATTGGAGTATCTAGGTGACATTAGGGTTTTGGTTGATTTGTGTCTTAAGGTGTTATTCTAGTACGAACTCTAGGGTTGTTTGTGACATTTATAGGAATAGCCCAACGGATTGATTGGAAAGAATAACTTTGAGGTGGTTTCGTACCCTACCATGATCTCTTCGTTTTTTCTCCTCTATTAGTGACTTTGGAGTGACTCTTTGTTGCATGTTGAGGGATAGTTATGTGATCCAATTATGTTATTATTGTTGAGAGGACTTGCACTAGTGAAAGTATGAACCCTAGGCCTTGTTTCCTAGCATTGCAATACCGTTTACGCTCACTTTTATCATTAGTTACCTTGCTGTTTTTATATTTTCAGATTACAAAAACTATTATCTACTATCCATATACCACTTGTATCACCATCTCTTCACCGAACTACACCTATACAATTTACCATTGTATTGGGTGTGTTGGGGACACAAGAGACTCTTTGTTATTTGGTTGCAGGGTTACTTGAGAGAGACCATCTTCATCCTACGCCTCCTACGGATTGATAAACCTTAGGTCATCCACTTGAGGGAAATTTGATACTATCCTACAAACCTCTGCACTTGGAGGCCCAACAACGTCTACAAGAAGAGGGTTGTGTAGTAGACATCAAGCTCTTTTCTGGCACCGTTGCCAGGGAGGTGAGTGCTTGAAGGTATATCTTTAGATCTTGCAGTCGAGTCTTTTAGTTTCTTGTTTTATCACTAGTTTAGTTTATAAAAGAAAATTACAAAAAATGGAATTGAGTTTGTCTCATACGCTTCATCTTTTTAATATCTTTCGTGAGTATGATGGAAAGGAAAATTGTGCCAAAGTGTTAGAATAAGAATGCATTAAAATGTTTGGCACTAAATATTTGAATGATGAGCATAATTGCAATGTTTTTAGTATGAACTCCTTAAATATCCATGGTACTAATGATGATTGCACTAGTTATGATGAAAATGTCTCCTATAAACATGTCAATTTTTGTGGAGTGCATTGGGTTTGCAAGTACACACCAAATAAGGAAGATAGATATTGCAAGAGGCATAAGTATTTAGAAACTAAATTTTTGCAAGAAAGTCTTGATGATTCTGCTGAAAAATTCAATATTTTTCGCGCCCCTTGTGAACTTTGCAATGAACATGGTCATTTAAATCTCCAATGCAAATTGTTTCATGACCGAATCGTATCCAAAAATTGTGATAATTTGATTACCCTTGAGCATCATAAAGAGCTTAGTCTTCTTTTGGGGTATGAGGAAATGAAACGTATAACTAAGGGTATTCCAAAGTTTAATCTTGATAGATTTCTTGATTTTGATCTAGAGAAGATTTATATGTGTTGTGCGGTGAATTGTATTGAAAATCCTTATATTGCCAATTGCATAAAGAAAAGAAAACAAATAGAAGATGAAGAGAATACTAATGAAAGGGAAGAGACTTCCCAATACTCTCCTATTATTTCTTATGATGAATCAGGTAACGAGGAGGAGCCTCCTATTCAACCAATCTCATTAATAAGGAGCTCCAAAAAGACGATTGAACCCACACATGATGTGCTGAAGAAGAAGAAGAAGAAGAAGAAGAAAAGAAAAAGGCAGAGAGGTAAAAAGATATCTCTCCCAAATAATGCCGCTCCTATTACTATTGTGCCTCATGAAAATATAATTGTGGAAGATAATGATACTTCTTATGACCTTGAAAATCTTTTTGGCACTTGCTTGGAAGAATATGATAATTGCTATACTATTGGTGCTATCTATACTATTAATGATGAGAGTGATTATGCTTATGATATGAAAAGGCCCAAGCTTGGGGATGCTATGTTTGATGAATATGATGTTTTTGAGAATATATTTGCTGCAATTAATGTTTGTCCCAAGCTTGGGGATGCTACGCTTAATGAAGATGATATTTTTAGTCTCCCAAGTTTTGATATGCAAATTTATAATGATGATAGCATGCCTCCTACTTATGATAATTATTGTGATGATACATATGCTATAAAAAGTAGTGATGATTATATTTATAAAACTTGTCATGATTATGATTACCCTTTTTCTGAACATTACTCTTTTAATGTGGAAACAATTTATAGTATTCAAGTCTCTTATGATACTCCCACTATTCCGAATGAGAAGAATTTTGCTTATGTGGAGAGTAATAAAATTTATATGCTTGTAATCATGAAAAGAATGCTTTAGGTGCTGGTTATATTGTTGAATTAATTCATGATGCTACTGAAAATTATTATGAGGGAGGAATATATGCTTGTAGGAATTGTAATAATATCAAGTTTCCTCTCTATGTGCTTAAAGTTTTGAAGTTATGCTTGCTTTACCTTCCTATGCAAGTTGATTCTTGTTCCCACAAGTTGTTTGCTCACAAAATCCCTATGAATAGGAAGTGGGTTAGACTTAAATGTACTAGTCATATTCTTCATGATGCTCTCTTTATGTTTCAATTCTTATCCTTTATGTGAGCATCATTGAAATCATCATGCCTAGCTAGGGGCGTTAAACGATAGCGCTTGTTGGGAGGCAACCTAACTTTATTCCTTGCTTTTTACTCCTGTTTAGTAATAAATAATTTATCTAGCCTCTGTTATGATTGAGTTTTTATGCTTTTAATTAGTGTTTGTGCCAAGTAGAACCCTTGGGAAGACTTGGGGAAATTCTTGTAGATCTTGCTGTAAAAAACAGAAACTTTAGCGCTCACGAGAATTGCTGCCATTTTTTATTGGAGAGTGATATTTAGTTAATTCTTTTTTAATATGATTAATATATAAATTACTCACGTCCAGCAATTTATTTTAGAATTTTTGGGGTTCCAGAAGTATGCGTTTGATCCAGATTACTACAGACTGTTCTGTTTTTGACAGATTCTGTTTTTCATGTGTTGTTTACTTATTTTGATGAATCTATGGCTAGTAAAAGAGTTTATAAACCATAGAGAAGTTGGAATAAAGTAGTTTTAACACTAATATAAATCAAGAATGAGTTCATTACAGTACCTTGAAGTGGTGTTTTCTTTTCTTTTGCTAACGGAGCTTACGAGTTTTCTGTTAAGTTTTGTGTTGTGAAGTTTTCAAGTTTTGGGTAAAGATTCGATGGACTATGGAATAAGGAGTGGCAAGAGCCTAAGCTTGGGGATGCCCAAGGCACCCCAAGGTAATATCCAAGGACACCAAAAATCCTAAGCTTGGGGATGCCCCGGAAGGCATCCCCTCTTTCGTCTTCGTTCATCGGTAACTTTACTTGGAGCTATATTTTTATTTACCACATGATATGTGTTTTGCTTGGAGCGTCATTTTATTTTCTTTTGTTTTGCTTGCTGTTTGAATAAAATACCAAGATCTGAAATTATTAAATTTTAGAGAGTCTTCACATAGTTGCATAATTATTCGAATACTCATTGATCTTCACTTATATCTTTCAGAGTAGTTTGTCATTTGCTCTAGTGCTTCACTTATATCTTTTTAGAGCACGGTGGTGGTATTATAGAAATAGATGAACTCTCATGCTTCACTTATATTATTTTGAGAGTCCTAAATAGCATGGTAATTTGCTTAAATAATCTTAATATGCTAGGCATCCAAGAATAGTAAAAACTTTCATATAGAGTATTGAATACTAAGAGAAGTTTGATGCTTGATGATTGTTTTGAGATATGGAGGTAATAATATCAAAGTCGTGCTAGTTGAGTAGTTGTGAATTTTAGGAATACTTGTGTTGAAGTTTTCAAGTCCCGTAGCATGCACGTATGGTAAACGTTGTGTAACAAATTTGAAACATGAGGTGTTATTTGATTGTCTTCCTTATGAGTGGCGGTCGGGGACGAGCGATGGTCTTTTCCTACCAATCTATCCCCCTAGGAGCATGAGCGTAGTGCCGAGGTTTTTGATGACTTGTAGATTTTTGCAATAAGTATGTGAGTTCTTTATGACTAATGTTGAGTCCATGGATTATACGCACTCTTACCCTTCCATCATTGCTAGCCTCTTCGGTACCGTGCATTTGCCTTTCTCACATTGATAGTTGGTGCAAACTTCGCCAGTGCATCCAAACCCCGTGATATGATACGCTCTTTCACACATAAACCTCCGTATATCTTCCTCAAAACAACCACCATACCTACCTGTTATGGCATTTCCATAGCCATTCTGAGATATATTGCCATGCAACTTTCCACTGTTCCGTTTATTATGACACGCATCATCATTGTCATATTGATTTGCATGATCATGTAGTTGACATAGTATTTGTGGCAAAGCCACCGTTCATAATTCTTTCATACATGTCACTCTTGGTCCATTGCATATCCCACTACACCGCCAGAGGCATTCATATAGAGTCATCTTTTGTTCTAGTATCGAGTTCTAATCATTGAGTTGTAAATAAATAGAAGTGTGATGATCATCATTTTCTAGAGCATTGTCCCAAGTGAGGAATAAAAAAAGAGAAAGAAAGGCCATAAAAAAGAGAAGGCCCAAAAAATATAATAAAAAATGAGAGAAAAAGAGAGAAGGGACAATGCTACTATCCTTTGCCACAATTGTGCTTCAAAGTAGCACCATAATCCTCATGATAGAGAGTCTCTTGTTTTGTCACTTTCATATACTAGTGGGAATTTTTCATTATATAACTTGGCTTGCATATTCCAACAATGGGCCTCCTCAAGTGCCCTAGGTCTTCATGAGCAACCAAGTTGGATGCACACCCACTTAGTTTCTTTTGTTGAGCTTTCATACATTTATAGCTCTAGTGCATTCGTTGCATGGCAATCCCTACTCCTTGCATTAACATCAATCGATGGGCATCTCCATAGCCCATTGATTAGCCTTGTTGATGTGAGACTTTCTCCCTTTTGTCTTCTCCACATAACCCCCATCATCATATTCTATTCCACCCACAGTGCTATATCCATGGCTCGCGCTCATATATTGCATGAAAGTTTATAGGTTTGAGATTGCTAAGGTATGAAACAATTGTTTGGCTTGTCATCGGAGTTGTGCATGATGAGAGCATTCTTGTGTGACGAAAATGGAGCATGACTAAACTATATGATTTTGTAGGGATGAACTTCCTTTGGCCATGTTATTTTGAGCAGACATGATTGCTTAGTTAGTATGCTTAAAGTATTATTGTTTCTATGTCAATATTAAACTTTTGTCTTGAATCTTATGGATCAGAACATTCATACCACAATTAAGAAGAATTACATTAAAATTATGCCAAGTAGCACTCCGCATCAAAAATTCTATTTTTATCATTTACCTACTCAAGGACGAGAAGGAAATAAGCTTGGGGATGATTGATACGTCTCCAACGTATCTATAGTTTTTTATTGCTCCATGCTATATTATCTACTGTTTTGGATGTTTATGGGCTTTATTATACACTTTTATATCATTTTTTGGGACTAACCTATACACCCAGAGCCCAGTGCCAGTTTCTGTTTTTTCCTTGTTTTAGAGTATCGCAGAAAAGGAAAACCAAATGGAGTCCAATTGACCTGAAACTTCACGGAACTTATTTTTGGATCAGAAGAAGCCCAGAAGACTTGGAGTGCATGTCAGGGGATCTACGAGGAAGCCACGAGGCAGGGGGGCGCGCCCACCCCCCCTGGGCGCGCCCTCCACCCTCGTGGGCCCCTCGTGGACCCCCTGACGTACTTCTTCCGCCTATATATCTCCATATACCCTAAAAACTTCAGAGAGCACAATAGATCGGGAGTTCCGACGCCAGAAGCCTCCGTAGCCACCGAAAGCTAATCTAGACCCGTTCCGGCACCCTGCTGGAGGGGGCAATCCCTCTCCGGTGGCCATCTTCATCATCCCGATGCTCTCCATGACGAGGAGGGAGTAGTTCTCCCTCAGGGCTGAGGGTATGTACCAGTAGCTATGTGCTTGATCTCTCTCTCTCTCGTGTTCTTGATTTGGCACGATCTTGATGTATCGTGAGCTTTGCTATTATAGTTGGATCTTATGATGTTTTCTTCCCCCTCTACTCTCTTGTAATGGATTGAGTTTTCCCTTTGAAGTTATCTTATCGAATTGAGTCTTTAAAGATTTGAGAACACTTGATGTATGTCTTGCGTGCGTATCTGTGGTGACAATGGGATACCACGTGGTTCACTTGATGTATGTTTTGGTGATCAACTTGCGGGTTCCGCCCATGAACCTATGCATAGGGGTTGGCACACGTTTTCGTCGTGATTCTCCGGTAGGAACTTTGGGGCACTCTTTGAGGTTCTATGTGTTGGTTGAATAGATGAATCTGAGATTGTGTGATGCATATCGTATAATCATACCCACGGATACTTGAGGTGACATTGGAGTATCTAGGTGACATTAGGGTTTTGGTAGATTTGTGTCTTAAGGTGTTATTCTAGTATGAACTCTAGGGCTGTTTGTGACACTTATAGGAATAGCCCAACGGATTGATTGGAAAGAATAACTTTGAGGTGGTTTCGTACCCTACCATGATCTCTTCGTTTGTTCTCCGCTATTAGTGACTTTGGAGTGACTCTTTGTTGCATGTTGACGGATAGTTATGTGATCCAATTATGTTATTATTGTTGAGAGGACTTGCACTAGTGAAAGTATGAACCCTAGGCCTTGTTTCCTAGCATTGCAATACCGTTTACGCTCACTTTTATCATTAGTTACCTTGCTGTTTTTATATTTTCAGATTACAAAAACTATTATCTACTATCCATATACCACTTGTATCACCATCTCTTCACCGAACTAGTGCACCTATACAATTTACCATTGTATTGGGTGTGTTAGGGGCACAAGAGACTATTTGTTATTTGGTTGCAGGGTTTCTTGAGAGAGACCATCTTCATCCTACGCCTCCTACGGATTGATAAACCTTAGGTCATCCACTTGAGGGAAATTTGCTACTGTCCTACAAGCCTCTGCACTTGGAGGCCCAACAATGTCTACAAGAAGAAGGTTGTGTAGTAGACATCACTCATCTACCACATAACTGTGGGCACGGCTCTCGAAAGTTTATACCCTGCAGGGGTGTTCCAACTTAGCCCATCACAAGCTCTCACAGTCAACGAAGGATATTCCTTCTCCCAGAAAGACCCGATCAGTCTCTGAATCCCAGTTACAAGACATTTCGACAATGGTAAAACAAGACCAGCAAGACCACCCGACTGTGCCAACAAATCCCGATAGGAGCTGCACATATCTCGTTCTCAGGGCACACCGGATGAGCAATCCGTACAACTAAAACCAGCCCTCAAGTTTCCCCGAGGTGGCGCTGCAAAGGGCTCTAGTTTGGACCAACACTCAGAGGAGCACTGGCCCGGGGGGTTAAAATAAAGATGACTCTCGGGCTCGCGAAAACCCAAGGGAAAAGGCTTAGGTGGAAAATGTTAAAACCAAGGTTGGGCCTTGCTGGAGGAGTTTTATTCAAAGTGAACTGTCAAGGGGGTCCCATAACCCCAACCACGTAAGGAACGCAAAATCAAGGAACATAACATCGGTATGACGGAAACTAGGGCGGCAACAGTGGAACAAAACACCAGGAAAAAGGCCGAGCCTTCCACACTTTACCAAGTATATAGATGCATTAAATTAAATAAGAGATATAGTTATATCCCAACATAAACATATTCCAACATGGAACAAACTTCAACTTCACCTGCAACTAGCAACGCTATAAGAGGGGCTGAGCAAAAGCCGTAACATAGCCAAAAAATGGTTTGCTAGGAAGGTGGGTTAGAGGCTTGACATGGCAATATGGGAGGCATGATATAACAAGTGGTAGGTACCGCGACATAGCGATAGAACAAACAACTAGCAAGCAAAAATAGAAGTGATATCGAGGGTATGGTCATCTTGCCTGCAATGTTCTCAGAGTTGTCGAAAGCTTGATCCTCGTTAGCGTACTCAACAGGTTCCTCGTTCACGTACTCGTCTCCCTGCTCTACCCAAAGCAAGAACAAAAGCAATGGAACAACAATCAATCACGGTGCAATGCACAAGCAACATGATGCAATACATGGCGTGATATGCAAGATCTGTTATGCAATGCATATGCGTGCTCTGGAAGGGAAAGAATGATCAAGGCATCAACTTGGCAAACCAAGTATACTGCTGGAAAGATGAGGTGATTTCGGTCGAAATCGATATAAGGATCACCGAAAACGGAAGCACGGTTTGCAAATGGCAAGCAATACAAGGATGATGCAAATCTGCGATTAACAGCATGATAGCACTTAGAATGCAACAAGAAACTAAGCTACTGCACTCCAACATAGCAAAAAAACATATGGAAATGATGTACAAGAGATGCTTGACAAAACATGAACACTGAGCTATGGCTAAATCACACTAGAACAGGTTCAAACAAGAATGGCAAAAGTGCAAAAGATATCAGCTTCACAGACTTGGTGAAAATACTAACATGTCAAAAACAACATCAGGAAGCAATGTTTAGAGCAAGCAAACAACATGCTACCGGAACATATCATGGCAAATAAAGGCATGACATGTTTTTGCTAAATGCATAGAACAAAACCCCCTTACTGAACATGAGCCAAAAAGGCACAAAAAACATGATGGCACTCATGTAAACATAGCAAGTTCTATAAACAGATTCAGACTTAGTGAAATCAGGACACGGCAGAAACAGATTCATAATAGCAACTTTGCTAGCTCATGCCACTCACCACAAAGCATTACATGACAACACAATCATACCACCAGTAATAAAACATGTTCATGAAGCTAAACATGGCAAGAGCAAGTTCATAGGATGCATGGATCACTAGTAAAACACATGGCAATATTGATTATCATGTTAACAATCTGTCAGGAACATAATTTAGCACAAGTAGAGAAAGGAAATGGCATGCTAGAGTACTCCATAATTGCAACGGAGGCACGAATGGATAGAGCATAACCACATGTTCAAAACATCATTATTGAAGTATCTCAAAATAAGCATGTATCTCATGGTAGCAACAAGTTTACATAGCATCAAAATATAACAGGAAAAGACTTAGCAAAATCACTGTCTGAAATCAGCAACATTATGAAGCCTACTTTGCACTCTTGTGCTAGTCACCACATAGGTCACAAAAATACAAGACTTGCACCTCTGTAAAGATGGCGTGATGGAGATCATAAAACATGTAGATATCATGCTCATAAGATGCACACACCAAATGCAACAAAAATGACAAATCATCAAGTTCTGTTAAGAACCAGCAGTTAACATTTTATAGCACACTTGCAACGATGATAATGGCATCAATATGGACAGTAAAATGCATGCAAATGCCACACACATGAAGATCTTAACGAGGCAAACATTTTGACATCTCATATGCATGAATCTAAGTCACAATCATGGAGATATGGCATGTCAAACAGGGCATAAAAATTACACAGATTCAGGACTTGGGGAAAATTTCACCTCCGAAATAGATCTCGTGTTCCGGCGTGGATCTCGAGGTTCACCGGAGATGGAGGTCGCGGTGGCCTGCTACCTCTTGAGCACTGCGTTGGTTTTCCCCGAAGAGGAAGGGATGATGCAGCAAAGTAGCGTAAGTATTTCCCTCAGTTTTTGAGAACCAAGGTATCAATCTAGTAGGAGGCTACGCGCGAGTCCCTCGTACCTGCACAAAACAAATAAATCCTCGCAACCAATGCAAATATGGGTTGTCAATCCCTACACGGCCACTTACGAGAGTGAGATCTGATAGATATGATAAGTAATATTTCTGGTATTTTTGTGATAAAGATGTAAAGTAAAATAAAGGCAAAGTAAAAAAGCAAAGGAAATAACTAAGTAGTAGGAGATTAATATGATAAAGATAGACCCGGGGGCCATAGGTTTCACTAGTGGCTTCTCTAGAGAGCATAAGTATTCTACGGTGGGTGAACAAATTACTGTTGAGCAATTGACAGAATTGAGCATATTTATGAGAATATCTAGGTATGATCATGTATATAGGCATCACGTCCGAGACAAGTAGACCGACTCATGCCCGCATCTACTACTATTACTCCACTCATCGACCGCTATCCATCATGCATCTAGAGTATTAAGTTAAAAACAGAGTAACGCCTTAAGCAAGATGACATGATGTAGAGGGAAAAACTCATGCAATATGATGAAAACCCCATCTTGTTATCCTCGATGGCAACAATACAATACGTGCCTTGCTGCCCCTACTATCACTGGGAAAGGACACCGCAAGATTGAACCCAAAGCTAAGCACTTCTCCCATTGCAAGAAAGATCAATCTAGTAGGCCAAACCAAACTGATAATTCGAAGTGACTTGCAAAGATAACCAATCATACATAAAAGAATTCAGAGAAGATTCAAATATTGTTCATAGATAGACTTGATCATAAACCCACAATTCATCGGTCTCAACAAACACACCGCAAAAACAAGATTATATCGAATAGTTCTCCACAAGAGAGGGGGAGAACATTGTATTGAGCTCCAAAAAGAGAGAAGAAGCCATCTAGCTAATAACTATGGACCCGTTGGTCTAAGGTAAACTACACACACTTCATCGGAGGGGCTATGGTGTTGATGTAGAAGCCCATCGTGATCGATGCCCCCTCCGGCGGAGCTCCAGAACAGGCCCCAAGATGGGATCTCGTGGATACAGAAAGTTGTGGCGGTGGAATTAGGTTTTTGGCTCCGTATCTGATCGTTTGGGGGTACGTAGGTATATATAGGAGGAAGGAGTACGTCGGTGGAGCAATAGGGGGCCCACGAGGGTGGAGGGCGCGCCTGGGGGGTAGGCGTGCCCCCCTACCTCGTGGCCTCCTCTTTTGTGTCTTGACGTAGGGTTCAAGTCTCCTCGGTCTTATTCATTGAGAAAATCACGTTCTCGAAGGTTTCATTCCGTTTGGACTCCATTTGATATTCCTTTTCTTCGAAACCCTAAAACAGGCAAAAAACAACAATTCTGGGCTGGGCCTCCGGTTAATAGGTTAGTCCCAAAAATAATATAAAAGTGGAAAATAGAGCCCAATAATGTCCAAAATAGTAGATAATATAGCATGGAGCAATCAAAAATTATAGATACGTTGGAGACGTATCAAGCATCCCCAAGCTTAATTCCTACTCGTCCTCGAGTAGGTAAATGATAAAAACAAAATTTTTGATGTGGAGTGCTACTTGGCATAATTTTAATGTAATTCTTCTTAATTGTGGTATGAATATTCAGATCCGAAAGATTCAAGACAAAAGTTTAATGTTGACAAAAAAATAATAATACTTCAAGCATACTAACAAAGTAATTATGTCTTCTCAAAATAGCATGGCCAAAGAAAGTTATCCCTACAAAATCATATAGTCTGGCTATGCTCCATCTTCACCACACAAAATATTTAAATCATGCACAACCCCGATGACAAGCCAGGCAATTGTTTCATACTTTTGGTGTTCTCTAACTTTTTCAATCTTCACGCAATACATGAGCGTGAGCCATGGACATAGCACTTATAGGTGGAATAGAATGGTGGTTGTGGAGAAGACAAAAAGGGAGAAGATAGTCTCACACCAACTAGGCGTATCAACGGGCTATGGAGATGCCCATCGATAGATATCAATGTGAGTGAGTAGGGAATGCCATGCAACGGATGCACTAGACCTATAAGTATATGAAAGCTCAACAGAAGAAACTAAGTGGGTGTGCATCTGATACGTCTCCAACGTATCTACTTTTCCAAACACTTTTGCCCTTGTTTTGGACTCTAACTTGCATGATTAGAATGGAACTAACCCGGACCGATGTTGTTTTCAGCAGAATTACCATCGTGTTATTTATGTGCAGGAGCAAACGTTCTCGGAATGACCTGAAACTTCACGGAGCCACTTTTCATAAAATATGAAAAATACCTGCAAAAGATGAAGGCCAGGGGCCCACCACCTCTCCACGAGGGTGGGGGGCGCGCCTGCCCCCTAGGGCGCGCCCCCTACCTCGTGGGCCCCTTGTTGCCTCTCCGACTCCAACTCCAACTCCATATATTGTGTTTCAGGGAGAAAAAAAATCGGAGAGAAGAAATCATCACGTTTTACGATACAGAGCCGCCGCCAAGCCCTAAAACCTCTCGGGAGGGCTGATCTGGAGTCCGTTCGAGGCTCCAGAGAGGGGAATCTGTCGCCATCGTCATCATCAACCATCCTCCATCACCAATTTCATGATGCTCACCGCCGTGCGTGAGTAATTCCATCGTAGGCTTGCTGGACGGTGATGGGCTGGATGGCATCTATCATGTAATCGAGTTAGTTTTGTTAGGGTTTGATCCCTAGTGTCCACTATGTTCTGAGATTGATGTTGCTATGACTTTGCTATGCTTAATGCTTGTCACTAGGGCCCGAGTGCCATGATTTCAGATCTGAACCTATTATGTTTTCATCAATATATGAGTGTTCTTGATCCTACCTTGCAAGTCTATAGTCACCTATTATGTGTTATGATCCGTTAACCCCGAAGTGACAATAATCGGGATACTTACCCGTGATGACCGTAGTTTGAGGAGTTCGTGTATTCACTATGTGTTAATGCTTTGTTCCGGTTCTCTATTAAAAGGAGGCCTTAATATCCCTTAGTTTCCGTAAGGACCCCGCTGCCACGGGAGGGTAGGACAAAAGATGTCATGCAAGTTCTTTTCCATAAGCACATATGACTATATTCGGAATACATGCCTACATTACATTGATGAACTGGAGCTAGTTCTGTGTTACCCTAGGTTATGACTGTTACATGATGAACCGCATCCGGCATAATTCTCCATCACCGATCCATTGCCCACGAGCTTTCCATATATTGTTCTTTGCTTATTTACTTTCTCGTTGCTATTGCTATCATCATTACAAAATACCAAAAACATTGCTTTTACTACTGTTACCTTTTGCTACCGTTACCACTACTATCATATTACTTTGCTAATAAATACTTTGCTGCAGATATTAAGTTTCCAGGTGTGGTTGAATTGACAACTCAGCTGCTAATACTTGAGAGTATTCTTTGGCTCCCCTTGTGTCGAATCAATAAATTTGGGTTGAATACTTTACCCTCGAAAACTGTTGCGATCCCCTATACTTGTGGGTTATCAAGACTATTTTCTGGCGCCGTTGCCGAGGAGCATAGCTCTATTCTTTGAGTCACTTGGGATATATATCGGCTTATCATTATGAAGAACTTAAGAGATCCAAAAACCAAGATCTATCCCTCAACTACGAGGGGAGGTAAGGAACTGCCATCTAGCTCTGCACTTGATTCGCCTTCTGTTTTGAGTAAGCTTGCGACACCTACACCTGCTTCTGCTATTCGTTCTGATATGTCGCATGTTATTGATGATGCCACTTCTGCTATGCATGATACTTATGGTGAAACTACCTCTATGCCTGATACTACTGTGCCACTTAGTGATTTTCTTGATGAACAACTTGCTAGGGCTAGAGAGATTGAAAATATTGAATCTGATGATACTGATGAAAGTGATGATGAAGAATCACTTGTTATTCCTAAGGGTTGTGTTTTTTATCAAGAAGCTTCTTTCGCTATTTTAGCTTGCAAAAATAGAAATGAACTCAAAAGGTTATTAGCTAAATGGAGTAAGCAATCTCTAAATGCTAGAATGAAACCTGGCCCTGCTTTTGCTACTTCACATATCCGTGTTACTGATAAGGATTATGAATTCTCTGTTGATCCTGATATAATTACTTTGGTTGAATCTGATCCTTTTCATGGTTATGAATCTGAAACTGTTGTGGCACATCTTACTAAATTGAATGATACAGCCACCCTGTTCACTAAAGATGAGAGAACTCGTTACTTTTACATCCTCAAAATATTTCCGTTCTCATTAAAGGGTGATGCTAAGATATGGTTTAATTCTCTTGATCCTGGTTGTGTGCGTAGTCCCCATGATATGATTTATTACTTCTCTGCTAAATATTTTCTTGCTCATAAGAAACAAGCTGCTTTAAGGGATATATATAATTTTGTGCAAATTGAAGAAGAGAGTCTCCCACAAGCTTGGGGGAGGCTTCTCCAATTACTTAATGCTTTGCCTGATCATCCTCTTAAGAAAAATGAAATACTTGATATCTTTTATAATGGACTAACTGATGCCTCCAGAGATTACCTGGATAGTTGTGCTGGTTATGTTTTCAGGGAAAGAACACCGGATGAAGCTGAAATTATATCGAATAATATGTTAACAAATGAAAATAATTAGACACCTCCGGAGCCAATTCCTAAGCCTATTCCTAAACCAACTCCGAAGAAGAGGGGTATTCTACTTCTCAGTCCTGAAGATATGCAAGAGGCAAAGAAATCTATGAAAGAAAAGGGTATTAAGCTGAAGATGTTAAGAATTTACCTCCTATTGAAGAAATAAATGGTCTTAATTTACCGCCTGTTGAAGAAACATATAATCTTAATCCATTACCTATTGAAGAAACTCATGGTCTTGATAACCCGACACAGGTAGTAAAGGTAAATTCTCTCTATAGATATGATAAAGCTGAAATCCCATTTACTAAATTTGCTAGCCCATGCTTAGATGAGTTTGATAAATTTATGGCTAAGCAAGAAGACTTTAATGCTTATTTTGGTAGACAATTGAAATACAATTCAAATATGCTTGAACACTTGGGTGATTATATGGCTAATGTCAAAGGTGAACTTAAAATTATTAGTAAACATGCTTCTATGGTTACCACTCAAGTAGAACAAGTACTTAAAGCTCAAAATGATTTGCTCAATGAATTGAATAGTAAAGATAATGATAATGTTGTTAGAGTGGCTACTAGAACTGGTAGAATGACTCAGGAACCTTTGTATCCTGAAGGCCACCCTAAGAGAATTGAGCAAGATTCTCAGAGAAATAAAATAGATGCACCTAGTTCTTCTAAAAAGAAGAAAACGAAAAATGATAGGACTTTGCATGCTTCTAGTGATCCTATTGTTGAAACACCTAAGAATCCAAATGATATTTCTATTTCTGATGCTGAAACTCAATCTGGTAATGAACCTGAAACTAGTGACAATGTTAATGATAATGTTCATAATGATGCTCAACCTAGTAATGATAATGACATAGAAATTGAACCTGTTGTTGATCTTGATAACCCACAATCAAAGAATCAACGTTATGATAAAAAAAGACTTTGTTGCTAGGAAACATGGTAAAGAAAGAGAGCCATGGGTTCAGAAACCCATGCCTTTTCCTCCCAAACCATCCAAGAAAAAGGATGATGAGGATTTTGAGCGCTTTGCTGAAATGATTAGACCTATCTTTTTGCGTATGCGATTAACTGATATGCTCAAAACCAATCCTTATGCTAAGTACATGAAAGATATTATTACAAGTAAAAGAAAGATACCGGAAGCTAAAATTTCCACCATGCTTGCTAATTATACTTTTAAGGGTGGAATACCAAAGAAACTTGGAGATCCAGGAGTACCCACTATACCATGCTCTATTAAAAGAAATTATGTTAAAACTGCTTTATGTGATCTTGGAGCCGGTGTTAGTGTTAGCCTCTCTCTTTATATCGTAGAATTGATTTGAATAAGTTGACACCTACTGAAATATCTTTGCAAATGGCTGATAAATCAACTGCTATACCTGTCGGTATTTGTGAGGATGTGCCTGTTGTAGTTGCAAACGTTACTATTTTAACGGACTTTGTTATTCTTGATATTCCCGAGGACGATAGTATGTCTATTATTCTTGGAAGACCCTTTTTGAATACTGCAGGGGCTGTTATTGATTGCACTAAAGGCAATGTCACTTTTCATGTTAATGGCAATGAGCATACGGTACACTTTCCAAGGAAACAACCTCAAGTTCATAGTATCAACTCTATTGAAAAAATTCCATCGATTATATTTGGAGGTTTTGAATTTCCTCTTCCTACTGTCAAGAAGAAATATTATATTCTTATTATTGGGGATGTGCATATCCCCGTTGAAGTAACATAGTGTTATTCGAAATTTCTCCGGTTCCATGTTATTCAGAATGAGTTCGTTAACAAGACTTGATCAACCTTGTTAGTGGATTCCTTTTGATGATCATGAGATGGATGAAACTAGAAGGCACAACCCTCTGTACCCCACTTTTACTTTCTGTTATTTATATTAAATAAAATAAAAATAAATATTTTTCTGTCTGTTATCTGATTATCCATGCAATATAAAAATACCCCAAAAATAAAAGTTCTCCAAATGCCCTGAAATTTAAATATGATTTTTTCTAGAATATTTGAGAATATTTGGCACTAAGAACACATCACGGGGGCCAACCACCTGCCCACGAGGGTGGAGGGCGCGCCCTACCCCCTTGGCGCGCCCCCTGCCTCGTGGGCCCACGGTGGCCCTCCTCCACTTATCCTTTCACCCATACACTTCTTCTTCCTCCCACAAACACGAATAACCAGCTCAAACCCGAGTCCAAGCTCGTTTTGCTGCCATTTTCGATCTCCTTGCTCAAAGCACCTCTCACAAAACTGCTTGGGGAGATTGTTCCTTGGTATGTGACTCCTCCATTGGTCCAATGAGTTTTTGTTCTAGTGCTTTATTCATTACAAATTTTTGCTGCTTAGGTGACCCTGTTCTTGAGCTTGCATGTCAAATTTATATGGTTCCAGGTAGTTTTGATGCATGATATAGGCCCTAGGCACTTGTATGAGTAGTTGCTATCAATATTATTGAGTTTGGTTTACTTTTATTTTGAAGTTACTAAAAATTTTCAGAATTTTTCAGAGGAAGAAATATGCTTAGGAAAATGGTCCAAGGTGGTTCTTCAAGAAAGCAAGGACCCAGGCTTGCAATGCGTGATGCTGATGATGAGCCACCAAGAGACGCTCCAGTGCGTCCTTGTGAATGGCCTTCTGAGAACTTTATGGATCGAGCGGGAATTAAGGAAGAATTCAACGCATATTTGCGTAATGCTAATCTTGTGAGCTTCGAGGAAGAGAAGTGCAGCCAGTATCACAACCTCACCAGTACCTTTGTGAGGAGGTTTGAATTTCCAACTTCACGTAATTCTCCAACTGTCCTGTTTGATCTTTATGATAATTCTTACACTGTGGACTTAGAGGATTTTACCACTGCATGCAAACTTCCACAATGGGGTAGTATAAGGAATCCTCACAAATCTGAATTTAGAGATTTTCTTGCTAGCATAACTGTGGGAGAATCTAGAGATATTACACAAGCTACCATAGGGAGCATTCACTTTCCTGCTATAGATTATTTTGCTCTCTTCATAGGTAGATGCATCAATGGTAAATATGAGGCATGTCACATGTGTGCCCCCGATCTCAGCATTCTTAGGAGTGCTGTGTTAGGAGACCAATCTTATAATTTGGGAGCCATTGTTGCACGTAGGTTGCATCTTAATATATTTAATGGAGATTTCTTTGGAGGAATTTATGCAACCCGCATAGCTAATTTTCTTGGTGTAGCCATACGCGAAGATGATATTGAATTACCACCTGCTTACCTAGACTTTAATGATATGGTCCACCATCAGTTTGTTGAGAGGAATGAATCACCTCTCCAGTATCGACTAATCTTTGACAGACGCCGTGTTGTCCATATTACTCTCTCTGCTCCTTCCTTCTTTGATTATCAGGCAAGAGGAAGATATACCATTACCAGAGAGGAGGCAGATGAGTACAAGAGGAGAGCGGAGGCCGCTCGTCGCCACGCTGCAGCTCAGCAGGCGATAGCTGCTGCGTCTCAGTACGACCCCAGCTACTATTATGGATATCCGCCAGGCCAGCCGTGGCCATAGACCAACTTAGGCCAAAAGCCTAAGCTTGGGGGAGACGTATTTCCCACCGACATTACATTTATGTTCACACACTCATTGCTAGATGTCGGTGCTCATACTTTTTCATTGTATCACCCATGCTAGTTTTTTTCCTTTTTTATGCTTTCTTCTTGTGTGTTTAATAAACCTTAAGAAAAACCAAAAAAATTAGTTGTAGCTTTTAATTAGTTTACTTTCCATGCTTGTAGTAGTAATTAAAAAGAAAAACCCAAAAATATTTCCTGTTCTTCTTTTGCTTGTTGGGAGCTTTCCCGTGTAAATAGTTTTATTTATTTTCTTTTCTTTGGGGGTCGATAGGAGAAGACCATAATTAAATTGTTGAAGTGGCTCTTATATGCATACTTGTTGATCTGACAAAAAATCCCATATTGCTTTGTCTTCTCCTGTTTAACGAATGCTTGCAGATTCCAGCTTAGTCCAATGCACGTGCACTATTATTATTCACACTATTCGGTCGTGCAAGTGAAAGGCAATTATGACGATATATGATGGACTGACTAAGATGAGAAAAGCTGGTATGAACTCGACCACTTTTGTTTTTGTAAATATGATTAGTTCATCGTTCCCGATTCAGCCTATTATGAATAAACATGTTTGCAATGACAACTAGAGATCATAGTTTCTTGTGCCATGCTTGATTAGCTATGAGTTATAATGGTTTACCTTGCGTTCCAACATGCTATTGAGATAGTTATGATGTGGTATGATGTAGCGACCAGACCTCAAACAGTCTGATCTCTGTGCTCCGGTGTCATCCCTGGATCAGTAATGCTGACACCACACAGTACTCGGAGGATTTATAACAGAGTAGCAATCACACACTTATTACATTGAGTGTCTCAAAAGAGAACTTATTACAATAAATATGGCTTAAAGCCATCTAATAACGATAACAGCGGAAGGCTTGGAAGATAAGTGAGTCCATCAACTCCAACGGCATCACTGAGTATAGAACCACGACCTAAAAACTCCTTAATCATCGTCTGAAAAGTCTGCAACATTAACGTTGCAGCCCGAAAACGGGTCGGCACATGGAATATGCTGGCAAGGTAACACATAGAGAGTAATGGAATGAAACAGCTATACTATATGCATATTTGGCTGGCGGAAAGCTCTATGGTTACTGTTTTGCGTAAAGCCAATTTTTCCCTACTGCAAAGGAATAAATTTAATTACTATCATGGTGGTTGTTAAACATTGAGAATGGTTGACAGCATTCTCAATCCCAATTAAGCATCATCATTAAACATAACCCAACAAAATTAATTTAGAGTAACATGTTGAGATTCACATGAAAATCCAAGTACTAGATACTCAAGATGTCCATAACCGGGGACATGGCTAACCATGATTAGTTTGTTACACTCTGCAGAGGTTTGCGCACTTTTCCCCACAAGACTCGATCGCCTCCGTTTGTTTTCTCGCACTACATGGTGTTTGAGAAGACGGATGACCGAAAAATAGCCTTTCAGAAGCGCTAGCACCTTACGATCGGGTAGACCGTACCACCTACATCCCCTACATCTGCTAGTCTACCACTGTAAGAGTTCGGACGACTTAGTCAACTATGCTAGATCCCATAATAGCTTGTGGCTGCACACGGAAGTTTCTAGTATGAATAGTCTCATGATCCCTTTGAGCCTGGGTGGCGGTCCAAAAGAAAACAGGCAAGTCCTGGAATACCCAGGTGCCTCAATCCACCCAGATGTGTGTTTAAGTTGCCACCTTAGATAAACCATTAATTAACAATCTCACATTTGTCATGGATTTCACTCACCCAATCCACGTCTACTAGCATAGCACGGCATAATAAGCAAACGTAGAAGTAACTCCCAAAGGTTTGATAATAAACATGTAATAGGTACTACCTCATCTACTTCCCATCCCACAATTTAATTAGATCCTAATCATGCAATGTGTGAGGATTGATCTAATGTAATAAAACTGGGTAGTAGAAAAGGTATGATCAAAGTGTTACTTGCCTTGCTGATGATCCGGGAAACCTAACGATTCGAAGTAACAGGCTGCGCAGTCCGGGTACTCTATCGCAAACAAACAAACAAGCATACAATAAGTACTCATCTAATGCATAGGTAAAACTCAAATGAGAGATCTAACCAGAAGGTTCAACTTAAGAACTCCGGTTGGCAAAAAGAATCAAATCGAACGAAGCAACGAAAGTCAAACGGCGAAAGAAAACAACTTCGTTCTAGTAATCTGGATCTAGGACAAGTTTTACAGTAGCAAAATCTTGTTTAAGTTGGTTAAACGGATAGAGGGTTTCGAGACGAAACTCTAGGCGCTTGAATCGCCTGATTCCGATAAACGAGCGAAAAGTTATACTAAAACGAAAATCGGATCAGGAATCGCGATCAGAAAAATCGCGGATTTAATCCGAGAAAAGAAAACGACGAACGGATTAACGAACGAACGTTCGTTATCCAGATCTAAACGATGAACGTGTTCGTTTAAATGAACAAACGAGCGAACGCTCGCTATTTAACCTAAACCGAAAAAAACCGATCTAAAAAAACGAAAACTAAAAAAACCGAAAAAAAACGATGGAAAACCGTTCAGTTTTCTAAAAAAACCGGCGGCGCGACTACGAGGCGGCGGCGAACCTCGGCGGGTGTGCGGCGGGGCGGCGGCTCCGGCGCGGCGGGGCAGCGAGCGGCGCGGCGCGGCGGCGTGGCGGCGACGGCGGCAGGGCTAGGGTTTCCCCCGGGGTGGGCCGGCTTATAAAGCCCCTACGGGCCGAGAGTCCTAGTCGGACACGACCCGTAGGTCGGTTCCCCTTTTAAAAAAAATAGTTACGCTCGGAAGAAAAATAAAAAGAAATACTAAACGGACTCCAAAAATCCCGAAATAAATTTTCCCGGGCTTCTAAAATCAAGCCCGACAAAGTGAACATTTATTTGGGCCCTAAATGCAATTTTGAAAAACGCACATTTTTCCTAAATTCAAATAAAACACCGAAAAACTCTGAAATAAAATCTTATTTGATTTTATTATTAAATCCTCAATATTTCTCTATTTTGGGAAAGTCATTTTATTCCCTCTCTCATATTTTTGTAATAGAAATAACTGATGATAAAATAAATAAAATCAAATGATCCTATTCTCAAAATTTGAGAAAACTCAAATATGAAAATAACGAAATCCCCAACTCTCTCCGTGGGTCCTTGAGTTGCGTAGAATTTTCTAGGATCAATCAAAATGCAAAATAAAATATGATATGCAATGATGATCTAATGTATAACATTCCAAATTGAAAATTTGGGATGTTACAAACGTACCCCCCTTAAGATGAATCTCGCCCTCGAGATTCTGGTTGGCTAGAAAATAGGTGAGGGTGGTCTGTGAGCAAATCTTCCTCTCGTTCCCAGGTGGCTTCATCCTCTGAGTGGTGGCTCCACTAAACTTTGCAAAACTTGATAACTTTGCTGCGGGTAACTCGGCTGGCAAACTCGAGAATCTTGACTGGCTTCTCCTCGTAGGTCAAATCATTATCCAACTGTATAGTTTCCAAAGGCACTGTATCTCTCAATGGTATGCCAGCCATCTCCGCATGACACTTCTTCAGCTGAGAAACATGGAACACATCATGAACTCCTGACAATCCTTCGGGCAATTCCAACTTGTAGGCCACTTCTCCCATATGCTCCAAAACTCGATATGGTCCTACAAATCGTGGCGCTAGCTTCCCTTTAACTCCAAAACGCTTTGTTCCCCGAAGTGGAGATACTCGAAGATAAGCTCTATCTCCGACTTCGTAAACTGTCTCCTTGCGTTTAGAATCTGCATAACTTTTCTGTCTGGACTGGGCTACCTTGAGCCTATCGCGAATCAATTTCACCTTCTGTTCAGACTCTTTAATCAAGTCAGGTCCAAACAACTGGCGGTCTCCAACTTCGTCCCACGACAGCGGTGTCCTGCACCTCCTTCCGTACAAAGCTTCGAAAGGGGCCATCTTTAAACTGGTTTGGTAACTGTTGTTGTAAGAGAACTCGGCATATGGTAGATTATCGTCCCAACTAGATCCATAATCTAGCGCACAAGCTCTCAGCATATCCTCCAAAATCTGATTGACTCTCTTGGTCTGTCCATCTGTCTGTGGATGAAAAGCTGTACTGAATTCTAGCCTGGTACCCAAAGTTTTGTGCAACTGCTTCCAGAACTTTGAGGTAAACTGGGTTCCTCTATCAGATACGATACTCCTCGGAACTCCATGCAGACATACGATCCTGGTCATGTATATCTTTGCCAACTTAGCACTGGTGTAAGTGGTCTTTACTGGGATGAAATGAGCTACTTTCGTCAATCGATCAACTACAACCCAAATTGAGTCATAGCCTGAATGAGTCCTGGGCAAACCCGTGATAAAATCCATGCCTAGCTTATCCCACTTCCATTCGGGTATCGGCAATGGTTGTAACAATCCTACTGGCTTCTGATGCTCTGCCTTTACTCCCTAGCATACATCACAAACTGCTACATACTCCGCTATATCCTTCTTCATTCTGGTCCACCAGAAAATATCCTTCAAATCCAAATACATCTTGGTATTTCCTGGGTGAATCAAATACGGTGAATCGTGTGCCTCTTGCAAAATCAACTTCCTGATCTCCGGGTTATTGGGCACATAAACACGATCTTCAAACCATAGGGTATCGTGCTCATCCGCACGAAATCCTTTAGCTTTTCATTTGCTCAGTTTCTCCTTTATAGCGGCAACCTCTTTGTCAGTCTTCTGAGCTTCCCTGATTTTATTCATCAAGGTCGACTGAATCTCCAATGCTGCTACATAGCCTCTCGGAACTATTTCCAAACATAGTTCACGAAGATTTTCTGCTAACTCCTTGGGTATTTCTCCCGTCATTAACGTATTGACATGACTCTTACGGCTTAATGCGTCAGCTACTACATTAGCCTTTCCGGGATGATAATGTAATTTTATATCATAATCTTTGATAAGCTCCAACCATCTCCTTTGTCTGAGATTCAACTCCTTCTGGGTGAAAATGTACTTCAAACTCTTATGATCCGTGTACACCTCACAATGGTTTCCAATGAGGAAATGTCTCCATGTTTTCAAAGCATGCACTACGGCTGCTAACTCCAAATCATGCGTAGCATAATTCAACTCATGGGGCTTCAGTTGTCTTGAGGCATATGAAACAACTCTCCCTTCCTGCATAAGCACTGCTCCAAGTCCTCGACATGAAGCGTCACAGTACACCTCATAATCTTTGGTCTGGTCTGGCAAAATCAACACTGGTGAGGTAACCAAGCGTTTCTTCAACTCCTGAAAACTAGCCCCACACTCCTCTGTCCATATGAACTTGGTATCTTTCTTTAACAACTCAGTCATAGGCTTCGCAATCTTTGAGAAATTCTCAATAAATCTCCGGTAGTATCCTGCGAGTCCAAGAAAACTCCGGATCTCTCCAACTGTTGTTGGGGCTTCCCACTTGGTCACGGTTTCAACTTTAGCGGGATCTACTACTATACCTTCTCCGGAAATAACTGTTGGGGAACGTAGTAATTTCAGAAAAATTCCTACGCACACGCAAGATCATGGTGATGCATAGCAATGAGAGGGGAGAGTGTGATCTACGTACCCTTGTAGATCGACTGCGGAAGCGTTAGCACAACGCGGTTGATGTAGTCGTACGTCTTCACGATCCGACCGATCCAAGCACCGTTACTCCGGCACCTCCGAGTTCTTGGCACACGTTCAGCTCAATGACGCTCCCCGGGCTCCGATCCAGCAAAGCTTCGGGGAGGAGTTCCGTCAGCATGACGGCGTGGTGACGATCTTCATGTTCTACCATCGCAGGGCTTCGCCTAAGCACCGCTACAATATGACCGAGGTGGAATATGGTGGAAGGGGGGACCGCACACGGCTAAGGAACGATCACGAAGATCAACTTGTGTTCATGGGGTGCCCCTTGCCTCAGTATATAAAGGATGGAGGAGGAGGAGGCCGGCCAAGGCAATTGGTGCGGCCAGGATGCGGAGTCCTACTATGACTCCAAGTCCTAGTAGGAGTCCACCAAGAGGGGAGGAAGGGAGAAGGAAGTGGAGGAGAAGGAAAGGTGGCCGGCCCCCTTTTCCCTAGTCCAATTCGGACTAGAGGGGAGGGGGGCGCAGCAGCCCCTTGGCCCTTTCTCCTCTTCCCACTAAAGCCCATCAAGGCCCATTGCTTCTCCCGTAACTACCGGTACTCCGAAAAATACCCGAATCACTCGGAACCTTTCCGATGTCCGAATATAGTCGTCCAATATATCGATCTTTACATCTCGACCATTTCAAGACTCCTCGTCATGTCCCCGATCTCATCCGGGACTCCGAACTCCTTCGGTACATCAAAACTCATAAACTCATAATATAACTGTCATCGAAACCTTAAGCGTGCGGACCCTACGGTTCGAGAACAATGTAGACATGACCGAGACACGTCTCCGGTCAATAACCAATAGCGGAACTTGGATGCTCATATTGGCTCCTACATATTCTACGAAGATCTTTATCGGTCAGACCGCATAACAACATACGTTGTTCCCTTTGTCATCGGTATGTTACTTGCCCGAGATTCGATCGTCGGTATCTCAATACCTATTTCAATCTCGTTACCGGCAAGTCTCTTTACTCGTTTCGTAATACATCATCTCGCAAATAACTCATTAGTTGCAATGCTTGCAAGGCTTCAGTGATGTGCATTACCGAGAGGGCCCAGAGATACCTCTCCGACAATCGGAGTGACAAATCCTAATCTCGAAATACGCCAACCCAACATGTACCTTTGGAGACACCTGTAGAGCTCCTTTATAATCACCCAGTTACGTTGTGACGTTTGGTAGCACACAAAGTGTTCCTCCGGCAAACGGGAGTTGCATAATCTCATAGTTATAGGAACATGTATAAGTCATGAAGAAAGCAATAGCAACATACTAAATGATCGGGTGCTAAGCTAATGGAATGGGTCATGTCAATCAGATCATTCAACTAATGATGTGATCCCGTTAATCAAATGACAACTCTTTGTCCATGGTTAGGAAACATAACCATCTTTGATTAACGAGCTAGTCAAGTAGAGGCATACTAGTGACACTCTGTTTGTCTATGTATTCACACATGTATTATGTTTCCGGTTAATACAATTCTAGCATGAATAATAAACTTTTATCATGATATAAGGAAATAATAACTTTTATTATTGCCTCTAGGGCATATTTGCTTCAGTCTCCCACTTGCACTAGAGTCAATAATCTAGTTCACATCGCCATGTGATTTAATAGCAATAGTTCACATCACCATGTGATTAACACCCATAGTCCACATCGATATGTGACCAACACCCAAAGGGTTTACTAGAGTCAGTAATCTAGTTCACATCGCTATGTGATTAACACCCAAAGAGTACTAAGGTGTGATCATGTTTTACTTGTGAGATAATTTTAGTCACCGGATCTGTTATATTCAGATCCGTAAGTATTTTGCAAATATTTATGTCAACAATGCTCTGCACAGAGCTACTCTAGCTAATTGCTCCCACTTTCAATATGTATCTAGATTGAGACTTAGATTCATCTAGATTAGTGTCAAAACTTGCATCGACGTAACTTTTTACGACGAACCTTTTTTGTCACCTCCATAATTGAGAAATATTTCCTTATTCCACTAAGGATAATTTTGACCGTTGTCCATTGATCTACTTTTAGATCACTATTGCACTCCCTCTCTTAACACAGTGTATGGTACACAATAGATCTGGTACACAGCATGGCATACTTTATAGAACCTATGACTGAGGCATAGGGAATGACTTTCATTCTCTTTCTATCTTCTGCCGTGGTCGGGCTTTGAGTCTTACTCAACTTCACACCTTGTAACACAGGCAAGAAACTTTTTCTTTGACTGTTCCATTTTGAACTACTTCAAAATCTTGTCAAGGTATGTACTCATTGAAAAACTTATCAAGCGTCTTGATCTATCTCTATAGATTTTGATACTCAATACGTAAGCAGCTTTACCGAGGTCTTTCTTTGAAAAACTCCTTTCAAACACTCCTTTATGCTTTGCAGAATAATTCTACATTATTTCCGATCAACAATATGTCATACACATATACTTATCAGAAATGATGTAGTGCTCCCACTCACTTTCTTGTAAATATAGGCTTCACCGCAAGTCTGTATAAAACTATATGCTTTGATCAACTTATCAAAGCGTATATTCCAACTCCGAGAATCTTGCACCAGTCCATAGATGGATCACTGGAGCTTGCATATTTAGTTAACACCTTTAGGATCGACAAAACCTTCTAGTTGCATCATATACAACTCTTCTTTAGTAAATCCATTAAGGAATGCAGTTTTGTTTATCCATTTGCCAGATTTCATAAAATGCGGCAATTGCTAACATGATTCGGACAGACTTAAGCACAGATGCGAGTGAGAAAATCTCATTGTAGTCAACACCTTGAACTTGTCGAAAACCTTTTGCGACAATTCTAGCTTTGTAGATAGTAACACTACTATCAGCGTCCGTCTTCCTCTTGAAGATCCATTTATTTTCTATGGCTTGCCGTTCATCGGGCAAATCCATCAAAGTCCATACTTTGTTCTCATACATGGATCATATCTCAGATTTCATGGCCTCAAACCATTTCGCGGAATCTGGGCTCATCATCACTTCCTCATAGTTCGCAAGTTCGTCATGGTCTAGTAACATGACTTCCAGAACAGGATTACCGTACCACTCTGGTGCGGATCTCACTCTGGTTTACCTACGAGATTTGGTAGTAACTTGATCTGAAGTTACATGATCATCATCATTAGCTTCCTCACTAATTGGTGTAGTAGTCACAGGAATAGATTTCTGTGATGAACTACTTTCCAATAAGGGAGCAGGTACAGTTACCTCATCAAGTTCTACTTTCCTCCCACTCACTTCTTTCGAGAGAAACTCCTTCTCTAGAAAAACTCCGAATTTAGTAACAAAAGACTTGCCTTCAGATTTGTGATAGAAGGTGTACCCAACAGTCTTCTTTGGGTATCCTATGAAGACATATTTCTCCGATTTGGGTTTGAGCTTATTAGGATGAAACTTTTTCATATAAGCATCACAACCCCAAACTTTAAGAAACGACAACTTTGGTTTCTTGCCAAACCACAGTTCAGATTGTGTCGTCTCAACGTACTTAGATGGTGCCCTATTTAACGTGAATGCAGCTGTCTCTAATGCATAACCCCAAAACGATAGTGGTAGATCGGTAAGAGACATCATAGATCACACCATATCTAATAAAGTACGGTTATGACATTCGGACACACCATTATGCTGTGGTGTTCCAGGTGGCATGAGTTTGTGAAACTATTCCACATTGTTTTAATTGAAGACCAAACTCGTAACTCAAATATTTTACTTCTGCGATCATATCGTAGAAACTTTCATTTTTGTTACGATGATTCTCCACTTCACTCTGAAATTCTTTAAACTTTTCAAATGTTTCAGACCTTTGTTTCATCAAGTAGATATACCCATATCCGCTCAAATCATTTGTGAAGTTCAGAAAATAACGATACTTGCCGTGAGCTTTAACACTCATCGGACCGCATACATCAGTATGTATTATTTCCAATAAGTCAGTTGCTCGCTCCGGAGAACGGAGTCTTAGTCATCTTGCCCATGAGGCATGGTTCGCAAGCATCAAGTGATTCATAATCAAGTGATTCCAAAAATCCCATCAGCATGGAGTTTCTTCATGCGCTTTACACCAATATGACCTAAACGGCAGTGCTACAAATAAGTTGCACTATCATTATTGACTTTGCATCTTTTGGTTTCAATATTATGATTATGTGTATCACTACGATCGAGATCCAATGAACTATTTTCATTGGGTGTGTAACCATATAAGGTTTTATTCATGTAAACAGAACAACAATTTATTCTCTTACTTTAAATGAATAATCGTATTACAATAAACATGATCAAATCATATTCATGCTTAATGCAAACACCAAATAACACTTATTCAGGTTCAACACTAATCCCAAAAGTATAGGGAGTGTGCGATGATGATCATATCAATCTTGGAACCACTTCCAACACACATCGTCACTTCACCCTTAACTAGTCTCTGTTTATTCTGCAACTCCCGTTTCGAGTTACTAATCTTAGCAACTGAACTAGTATCAAATACTGAGGGGTTGCTATAAACACTAGTAATGTACACATCAATAACATGTATATCAAATATACTTATGTTCACTTTGCCATCCTTCTTATCTGCCAATCACTTGGGGTAGTTCTGCTTCCAGTGACCAGTCCCTTTGCAGTAGAAACACTTAGTCTCAGGCTTAGGACCAGACTTGGGCTTCTTCACTTGAGCAGCAACTTGCTTGCTTGCTGTTCTTCTTGAAGTTCCCCTTCTTCCCTCTGCCCTTTTCTTGAAACTAGTGGTCTTGTCTACCATCAACACTTGATGTTTTTCTCGATTTCTACCTTCGTCAATTTCCGCATTACGAAGAGCTTGGGAATCGTTTCCGTTATCCCTTGCATATCATAGTTCATCACGAAGTTCTACTAACTTGGTGATGGTGACTAGAGAATTCTGTCAATCACTATCTTATCTGGAAGATTAACTCCCACTTGATTCAAGCGATTGTAGTACTCAGACAATCTGGGCACATGCTCACTAGTTGAGCGATTCTCCTCCATCTTTTAGCTATAGAACTTGTTGGAGACTTCATATCTCTCAACTCGGGTATTTTCTTGAAATATTAACTTCAACTCCTGGAACATCTCATATGCTCCATGACGTTCAAAACGTCTTTGAAGTCCCGATTCTAAGCCATTAAGCATGGTGCACTAAACTATCAAGTAGTCATCATATTGAGCTAGCCAAACGTTCATAACGTCTGCATCTGCTTCTGCAATAGGTCCGTCACCTAGCGGTGCATCAAGGACGTAATTCTTCTGTGCAGCAATGAGGATAAACCTCAGATCACGGATCCAATCTGCATCATTGCTACTAACATCTTTCAACACAATTTTCTCTAGGAACATATCAAAATAAACACAGGGAAGCAACAACGCGAGCTATTGATCTACAACATGATTTGCAAAATACTACCGAGACTAAGTTCATGATAAATTTAAGTTCAATTTAATCATATTACTTAAGAACTCCCACTTAGATAGACATCCCTCTAATCCTCTAAGTGATCACGTGATCCAAATCAACTAAACCATGTCCGATCATCACGTGAGATGGAGTAGTTTCATTGGTGAACATCACTATGTTGATCATATCTACTATATGATTCACGCTCAACCTTTCGGTCTCCGTGTTCCGAGGCCATATCTGTATATGCTTGGCTCATCAAGTATAACCTGAGTATTCCGCGTATGCAACTGTTTTGCACCCGTTGTATTTGAACGTAGAGCCTATCACACCCGATCATCACGTGGTGTCTCAGCACGAAGAACTTTCGCAACGGTGCATACTCAGGTAGAACACTCCTTGATAATTTAGTGAGAGATCATCTTATAATGCTACCGTCAATCAAAGCAAGATAAGATGCATAAAAGATAAACATCACATGCAATCAATATAAGTGATATGATATGGCCATCATCATCTTGTGCTTGTGATCTCCATCTCCGAAGCACCGTCATGATCACCATCGTCACCGGCGCGACACCTTGATCTCCATCGTAGCATCGTTGTCGTCTCGCCAATCTTATGCTTCCACGACTATCGCTACTGCTTAGTGATAAAGTAAAGCATTACATCGCGATTGCATTGCATACAATAAAGCGACAACCATATGGCTCCTGCCAGTTGCCGATAACTCGGTTACAAAAACAGATCATCTCATACAATAAAATTAGCATCACGTCTGACCATATCACATCACAACATGCCCTGCAAAAACAAGTTAGACGTCCTCTACTTTGTTGTTGCAATGTTTTACGTGGCTGCTACGGGCTTAAGCAGAACCAATCTCACCTACGCATCAAAACCACAACGATATTTGTCAAATAGACTCCGTTTTACCCTTCGCAAGGACCGGGCGTAGCCATACTTGGTTCAACTAAAATTGGAGAGACAGTCGCTCCGCAAGCCACCTATGTGCAAAGCACGTCGGGAGAACCGGTCTCGCGTAAGCGTACGCGTAATGTCGGTCCGGGCCGCTTCGTCCAACAATACCGCCGAACCAAAGTATGACATGCTGGTAAGCAGTATGACTTATATCGCCCACAACTCACTTGTGTTCTACTCGTGCATATAACATCAACATATAAAACCTAGGCTCGGGTGCCACTGTTGGGGAACGTAGTAATTTCAAAAAAATTCCTACGCACACGCAAGATCATGGTGATGTATAGCAACGAGAGGGGAGAGTGTGATCTACGTACCCTTGTAGATCGACTGCGGAAGCGTTAGCACAACGCGGTTGATGTAGTCGTACGTCTTCACGATCCGACCGATCCAAGCACCGTTACTCCGGCACCTCCGAGTTCTTAGCACACGTTCAGCTCGATGACGCTCCCCGGGCTCCGATCCAGCAAAGCTTTGGGGAGGAGTTCCGTCAGCATGACGGCGTGGTGACGATCTTCATGTTCTACCATCGCAGGGCTTCGCCTAAGCACCGCTACAATATGACCGAGGTGGAATATGGTGGAAGGGGGCACCGCACACGGCTAAGGAACGATCACGAAGATCAACTTGTGTTCATGGGGTGCCCCTTGCCTCAGTATATAAAGGATGGAGGAGGAGGAGGCCGGCCAAGGCAATTGGTGCGGCCAGGATGCGGAGTCCTACTAGGACTCCAAGTCCTAGTAGGAGTCCACCAAGAGGGGAGGAAGGGAGAAGGAAGTGGAGGAGAAGGAAAGGTGGCCGGCCCCCTTTTCCCTAGTCCAATTCGGACTAGAGGGGAGGGGGGCGCAGCAGCCCCTTGGCCCTTTCTCCTCTTCCCACTAAAGCCCATCAAGGCCCATTGCTTCTCCCGTAACTACCGGTACTCCGAAAAATACCCGAATCACTCGGAACCTTTTCGATGTCCGAATATAGTCGTCCAATATATAGATCTTTACGTCTCGACCATTTCGAGACTCCTCGTCATGTCCCCGATCTCATCCGGGACTCCGAACTCCTTCGGTACATCAAAACTCATAATATAACTGTCATCAAAACCTTAAGCGTGCGGACCCTACGGTTCGAGAACAATGTAGACATGACCGAGACACGTCACCGGTCAATAACCAATAGCGGAACCTGGATGCTCATATTGGCTCCTACATATTCTACGAAGATCTTTATCGGTCAGACCGCATAACAACATACGTTGTTCCCTTTGTCATCGGTATGTTACTTGCCCGAGATTCGATCGTCGGTATCTCAATACCTAGTTCAATCTCGTTACCGGCAAGTCTCTTTACTCGTTTCGTAATACATCATCTCGCAACTAACTCATTAGTTGCAATGCTTGCAAGGCTTCAGTGATGTGCATTACCGAGAGGGCCCAGAGATACCTCTCCGACAATCGGAGTGACAAATCCTAATCTCGAAATACGCCAACCCAACATGTACCTTTGGAGACACCTGTAGAGCTCCTTTATAATCACCCAGTTACGTTGTGACGTTTGGTAGCACACAAAGTGTTCCTCCAGCAAACGGGAGTTGCATAATCTCATAGTCATAGGAACATGTATAAGTCATGAAGAAAGCAATAGCAACATACTAAACGATCGGGTGCTAAGCTAATGGAATGGGTCATGTCAATCAGATCATTCAACTAATGATGTGATCCTGTTAATCAAATGACAACTCTTTGTCCATGGTTAGGAAACATAACCATCTTTGAGTAACGAGCTAGTCAAGTAGAGGCATACTAGTGACACTCTGTTTGTCTATGTATTCACACATGTATTATGTTTCCGGTTAATACAATTCTAGCATGAATAATAAACTTTTATCATGATATAAGGAAATAATAACTTTTATTATTGCCTCTAGGGCATATTTCCTTCAATAACGTGTCCGAGGAATCCTACTTCTTTCAACCAAAACTCACATTTGCTGAACTTGGCATATAATTGGTGTTCTCTGAGCTTTCGAAGTACCAAACGCAAATGCTCCTTATGCTCCTCTTCATTCTTCGAATAAACCAGGATATCATCAATGAACACTACGACGAACTTATCCAAAAACTCCATAAACACTTTGTTCATCATGTTCATAAAGTAGGCAGGCGCGTTAGTCAGACCAAATGACATAACGGTATACTCATACAGCCCATACCTGGTGGTAAAAGCTGTCTTCGGAATATCCTGTTCTCGAATCTTCAACTGGTGGTATCCTGATCGCAGATCGATCTTGGAAAATACCTTAGCTCCTTGCAATCGATCAAACAGATCGTTGATCATTGGTAGTGGGTACATGTTCTTGATCGTTACTTCGTTCAATCCTCGATAATCAACAACCATCCTTAACGATCCATCCTTCTTCTCCACTAGAAGTACTGGCGATCCCCAAGGTGAAGAACTTGGGCGAATATATCCCTTATCCAGTAACTCCTTAATCTACTTCTTAATTTCCAACAAATCCTTTGCTGGCATCCTATAAGGTCTCTTTGATATTGGCCCAGTGCCGGGCAATAGCTCAATCAAGAACTCAATATCTCTATCCGGTGGCATGCCTGGCAACTCTTCTGGAAATACATCAGGGAAATCCCTTACCACTGGTACTTCCTCCTGCAAAACTCCTGTTAGGCAATTTACTTGGGTCCTCTTTGGCACATGCCGGGATACATACTTGATCCTTCTCCCTTCTGGTGTGGTAAGCAAAATTGACTTACTAGCACACTCAATATTACCTTTATACTTTGATAACCAATCCATGCCTAATATCACATCCAATCCTTGAGATTCCAATACTATTAGGTCTGAGGGAAAAACATAGTTACCAATCCTTAATGGTAACCGATCACACCATAGACTAGCCACATACTCTGCTCCGAGTGAGGTTACTAACATGGGTGACCTAAGGGCTTGGGTTGGTAGGTTATACTTATCCACAAATCCCCTTGAGATGTATGAATGTGATGCACCAGTATCAAAAAGAACGAGTGCAGTAAATGACTTAACCAAAAACTTACCTATTACTGCATCGGGCTGAGTTTCAACCTCCTCCACGCTAACGTGGTTCACCTGTCCCCTGTTGAAAGGGTTCGGCTTCTTCCCAAAACTTCTATTGCCATTTTGGCCTTCAGGGCATTCATTGGCATAATGTCCGGTCTTCGAACACTTATAGCAAGTGACTTGGCTCAAGTCCTTCTTGGCTGGGGTTGAGGGGTTGGTGCGGTTCTGGCCGTTGCTTCCTCCATTGCCATTACCATTCTTGGTGCCATTGTGATTGTGCGAGCTACCTCCTCCATGGGTATGCTGAAAATGTCCTCCCGGTCTAGGGGTAAAACGTGGCTTCTGCTGAGCTCCTGAATTGTACTTTCCTTGTCCATACTTCCTCTTGCTATTCTAAATTTGATGCTGCTTCCCTTCAATCATAAGAGCACGATCTACCAACTCCTATTAGTTATTGAAGGTGGCTACCATCAACTGCATGCTCAACTCATCATTCAGTCCTTCCAAAAACTTCTCTTGCTTAGCTGCATCCGTAGCAACGTCATCTGGGGCATAACATGCTAACTTACTAAATTCCTCCACATACTGGCCAACTGTCCTTCCTCCTTGGCGCAAGTTGCAAAACTCACGCTTCTTCATGGCCATAGCTCCTGCTGAAACATGGGCAGTACGGAAAGCCTGCTGAAACTGGTCCCATGTGACAGTGTCTACAGGGAAAGTGGCTGTGAAATTCTCCCACCATGATGCTGCGGGTCCTTCTAACTGATGTGCGGCAAACTTCACCTTCTCCGCATCTGTGCATCCTGCTGTGGTCAACTCCCTAGCTGTCTTGCAGAGCCAATCATCTGCTACTATCGGCTCGGTGCTACTGGAAAACACCAGCGGATTTAGCCTAAGAAAACGGGCTAAGTGGTCAACAGGTGGTGGTGGTGGTGGTGGGTTGTTGTTGTTGTTCCCCTGATTCTGATTCTGGACTAGCAACTGCATCAATGTGTTCTGCTGCTGGATCAACTGGGTGAGCTCTGGTGGGAAAGCAAAACCGGGGTCACGTCTCAGAGGCATCTGAGGGTTTAGAAAAGATGAGATATAAGAATAGAGAGGGTCTAAAGAGAAAACACTACCCATATGCACATGAGGCAAAAGCAAACAATTCACTTCAATCAATCAAACAAAGGCATACAATCGATATAACTATCGCAAAAGTGCTCGGGCTACTATATTTACATGGTGGACTACTACTACTGATGAAGTGGTCTATTAGAAATATTCTACGGTCGTTGACTCCATAATATCTGCTCCTGCTTCATCAACATAGTCATCATCGCTACTATCTGCTTACGAGTCGGTGATGTCGATGATGATGTAGTCTTCCGGGCTGATCTCCTTGGGTTCTTTGTCTTCATCTACGGGTGTCGGGCCTCCCATAAATATTCCAATCTTCTTGATCAGGTCGTCATTCTTCTCCACCAATACTTCAATTTCCTCTTTGTAATCTTCACGTGTAGCCTTGAGTTCTTCCTCCAGTTCCTTGATTCTAGTCTTAGCCTTCTTCAGATCTATCATGTCGGCGCACATCTGGTTCTCCTGTCATCGAATGTGCTGGTTTAGCTCCTGGATAAAAGTTGCAATTGATCTATCCTTCCTGGTGCTGATCATCTCCCAGTGTTCATCTCGGCGCCCACAAATCTGGTAGATAGTATCCTTGAGATCCTTGCGGTAGACTTCTCCAATGCGTCTCATGGCGATGTGAGCTGCCATGCTCTTTCCTAGATTCCAAGTTGGCACATCAAAAGAAAACTCTATGGGCTCAGTGAGTGGCATGAACGTTCTTCCTGAAACTTGAACTTGAATCATCCAGCGCTCTTCTTCAGGTAAAGTGGCGTTGTAGGTTCTCGTGAAGCTTGGTACTCCTATGTTCAGGTATCTAGTGACTTCCTTCAAGTGACGTCCAAAGGGTGTATCTTCATCCGGTTGTGTGAACTTGTTCCTTGCATCCGCCATCCTAAAGAGTAGAAAAGATGAGAAGTCAGAAGAGAAGAGAGTGATCTAGGTCTGTAGCTTAGTGGTCGTGTCCTACAGTCAGCGTGTGCTCTGATACCATCTCTGTAGCGACCAGACCTCAAACAGTCTGATCTCTGTGCTCCGGTGTCATCCCTGGATCAGTAATGCTGACACCACACAGTACTCAGAGGATTTATAGCAGAGTAGCAATCACACACTTATTACATCGAGTGTCTCAAAAGAGAACTTATTACAATAAATATGGCTTAAGGCCGTCTAATAATGATAACAGTGGAAGGCTTGGAAGATAAGTGAGTCCATCAACTCCAACGGCATCACTGAGTATAGAACCATGACCTAAAAACTCCTTAATCATCGTCTGAAAAGTCTGCAACATTAACGTTGCAGCCGAAAAATGGGTCAGCACATGGAATATGCTCGCAAGGTAACACATAGAGAGTAATGGAATGAAACAGCTATACTATATGCATATTTGGCTGGTGGAAAGCTCTATGGTTACTGTTTTGCGTAAAGCCAATTTTTCCCTACTGCGAAGGAATAAATTTAATTACTATCATGGTGGTTGTTAAACATTGAGAATGGTTGACAGCATTCTCAATCCCAATTAAGCATCATCATTAAACATAACCCAACAAAATTAATTTAGAGTAACATGTTGAGATTCACATGAAAATCCAAGTACTAGATACTCAAGATGTCCATAACCGGGGACACGGCTAACAATGATTAGTTTTTTACACTCTGCAGAGGTTTGCGCACTTTTCCCCACAAGACTCGATCGCCTCCGTTTGTTTTCTCGCACTACATGGTGTTTGAGAAGACGGATGACCGAGACATAGACTTTCAGAAGCGCTAGCACCTTACGATCGGGTAGACCGTACCACCTACATCCCCTACATCTGCTAGTCTACCACTGTAAGAGTTCGCACGACTTAGTCAACTATGCTAGAGCCCATAATAGCTTGTGGCTGCACACAGAAGTTTCTAGTATGAATAGTCTCATGATCCCTTTGAGCCTGGGTGGCGGTCCAAAAGAAAACAGGCAAGTCCTGGAATACCCAGGTGCCTCAATCCACCCAGATGTGTGTTTAAGTTGCCACCTTAGATAAACCATTAATTAACAATCTCACATTTGTCATGGATTTCACTCACCCAATCCACGTCTACTAGCATAGCACGGCATAATAAGCAAACGTAGAAGTAACTCCCAAAGGTTTGATAATAAACAGGTAATAGGTACTACCTCATCTACTTCCCATCCCACAATTTAATTAGATCCTAATCATGCAATGTGTGAGGATTGATCTAATGCAATAAAACTGGATAGTAGAAAAGGTATGATCAAAGTGTTATTTGCCTTGCTGATGATCCGGGAAACCTAACGATTCGAAGTAACAGGCTGCGCACTCCGGGTACTCTATCGCAAACAAACAAACAAGCATACAATAAGTACTCATATAATGCACAGGTAAAACTCAAATGAGAGATCTAACCAGAAGGTTCAACTTAAGAACTCCGGTTGGCAAAAAGAATCAAATCGAACGAAGCAACGAAAGTCAAACGGCGAAAGAAAACAACTTTGTTCTAGTAATATGGATCTAGGGCAAGTTTTACAGTAGCAAAATCTTGTTTAAGTTGGTTAAATGGATAGAGGGTTTCGAGACGAAACTCTAGGCGCTTGAATCGCCTGATTCCGATAAACGAGCGAAAAGTTATACTAAAACGAAAATCGGATTAGGAATCGCGATCAGAAAAATCGCGGATTTAATCCGAGAAAAGAAAACGATGAATGGATTAACGAACGAACGTTCGTTATCCAGATCTAAACGATGAACGTGTTCGTTTAAACGAACAAACGAGCGAACGCTCGCTATTTAACCTAAACCGAAAAAAACCGATCTAAAAAAACGAAAACTAAAAAAACCGAAAAAACCAACGGAAAACCGTTCAGTTTTCTAAAAAAACCGGCGGCGCGGACTACGAGGCGGCGGCGAACCTCGACGGGCGTGTGGCGGGGCGGGGCGGCGAGCGGCGGCTTGCGGCAGCGGCTGCTAGCGGGGCGGCGGTGGCAAAGTACGGCGGCGTTGCGGCGGCTCGCGGAAGCGGCTGTGGGCTCCGGCGAGATACGGCATGAGGGGCGGTGGTGCAGCGCTCGAGGGAGGAGAAACGGGGCTGGGCCCGGGGCACTTATAGGAGGGAGGGGAGAGACGGCTTGGGGGAGGGGCAATGGCGAGGCGGTGGCGGGATCGGAGTCCCGATCTGGAACGGCGGCGGCGATGCGTGCGGGGCTCGGTCTCCTGCGGGAGGTCGGGGAAGGTGGAGCTGGGCCGCGGCCTGGCTGGCTAGCTGGGCCGGCCCAGTTGGTGAAGTTTTTTTTTAATAAACACAGACAAAGAAAGAAAGAAAAATAAAATAAAATATTATATAGGCATATAATATATCAAAAAAATTAGAAAAAGATTTTCTACACGGTGAACATTTTTCTAGCATTAAATAAAATACACACAAATTCAGATAATTCAAAGAGTGCTACTGGTCTATTAAAATCCAGTAAAAATCATTTAAAAAATACCAAAATGATTTCAAATAAATGGTTCTCCAATTTTCTAATGTAGGGAATCATGTTACCCTAATTTCCATATATTTTATTTTTGGAGAAAAATAATTTGAATAAAACTCAAATAAATCCAACTTGAAAATTAATTCCAAAAGGACTTGAAATTGATCCTTTGAAACTCCCAACTCATATTTCATAATTTGAAGAAGTCATTTTATCTTCTCTCGTGAAAATCATTGAGTTGCTTAAAGTTTCTGAATTGGAAATATTTCCCAATGAAATTCAAATATTTTCAAACACCCTTTTCATTTTAAATGGAAGAAGTCATTTTATCTTCTCTCCGGGGTTTTGTATTTGAAAAGAATTTGAATTCACGAAGATCAGAAAACAAATATGAAAGTTTGGGAAAGTCCTTTTATTCCCTCTCATTTAACTTTCAAAAAGTTTTGAATTCACTCACTTTCAGACAATCAATCAAACAATCAATCGAATCTATCTATTTTTTTATAACATTCCAAAATTTAGAATTTTGGGATGTTACAAACCTACCACCCTTAAAATGAATCTCGTCCTCGAGATTCGGAGAGGCTAGCAAGAAAAGGTTAGGGTTTGGGGGTCTCCTCAAAATCCATCGATCATCACAGGGGGTCTGGGGTGCTACCACCCTTAGAAACATGGTTACTGTTCCATCAAAACTCATTTACTTCATCCTTATTCTTGACAGTGTCGGTCTTCTCAGATTCCTTGAGAAAATTCCTTCTCTGAGCTCTTCCGGTAGTGGCATAACCTTTTCCTCAATTCTTCTGTCCTTTCCTCTTGGTAAGGTTATTCCGAGATTGGGTCTTCTTAGCTGATGGGTCAGACGCCAAAACTAAACAACTATCGATATCTCATGGTGGTCAACAATTTATGGTTTCTCCTGCAGGAAATGGGTCTGGGTTGATCCTCGGCGTATAACCTACGGTTGGCAAAGCTGCCGTGTACAAGGGAAAAATACTTATACCATTCTAAGGTTTAAACAGAGTTTTGATCATCGTCTCTCTACTATAGGTAAGTCACTCAGATTTACCATCCCATATAGCAAGACGAATAATAAGAGTAAGTCGGTATGGTGATCAATCCATCCCGCACCCAAATCATTACCTTGTATACAGTTTAGCGAATCTCGCATTCTAACACTCGGTCATCCTCACAAGCATTGCAGAATTTCTCTTGTCGACGAACCAAGTTCGGACAAATCCATAGATTCTGCAAGCCAAACAACCATCTATCGTTCCTTCACAACTCTCAGGTTTTGCGTTACTCCTATAAAATCATCTATCGATAAGGGCATATCCTCTTCCAGGGTTTTTCCTTCAGCAAGAGTGTGTTTGCTTCTTGGCAGGTCCTGGGGCCTGTGGGTTATGGCACACCTCATCACTTGTAGTCCTTGAACTTATCATCGGGCAACTTATCGCTATTCCAACTTCCAACTTCCTAGTATTCTTAAATCCATCCAATTGTACTGTCGTCCTTCCATCTATTGGCACCAAACTAGGACATGATTACTCAGACTCATCATGGAATTTCCATTGATCCATATTTCCAACATCATACCTCCTTTATATCCAATAGTACCTCATCTCTTCATCCTCGTGGGATATCCCTCATACCGGGATAAAACTTATACTTATGAAGTTCATATTCCACTTCGTGGAACATCATTATCCTTTCCGCGGTCAAGCGTCCTTACAGGGGAATATTGGCCATCTCTGCATGGCACTTCTTCAACTGGGAAACGTGAAACATATCTTGAACTCCTGACAGTCCTTCGGGTAACTCAAACTTGTAGGCCACTTCTCTCATACGCTCCAAAACTCGGTATGGTCCTACAAATCTCGGGGCTAACTGTCCCTTAACTCCAAATCGTTTTACTCCTCGCAGAGGGAACACATGAAGACATGCTCGGTCTCCAATTTCATAGACTACCTCCTTGAGTTTTTTTTTGAGTCTACATAACTCTTCTGCCTGGACTGAGCTACCTTCAATCTATCTCGAATCAACTTAACATTCTCTTCTGACTCCTTTGATCACATTTGGTCCAAACAACTGACGGTCTCCAACTTCATCCCACATACTCTTGGGGTATCACACATATCAAGACAAAACTCGTATTCATTTTGTCCAAAATCCACTCAGTGGAGTATCCTTATCTTTTCCAAGAGTCAAGGGTTCTTATAGGGTACTACCACCCTTAAATGCACAAATCTTCCATAGACCATATTTCTCATATCCTCAGAATGGCCAAAATTCTTCTTCATAGAGTAACAACTCATAAAATCCATATCAGTACCAACGATGCTACTTTATCCATTCTCAAATGATTACAATCTCTCGCTTCTCCATTACATGTCTCAACTCAACACCTCAATCTAAAAGAAAAATGTTCTCACTACTACTACTATATTTCTTCTGTTGTAAACTCAACTATTTATCACAAGTCTCCTTCTCCTTCAGACAATCTCTGGCAAAGTGCCCTGCTTCATTACAACGGAAACATATTACTTCTGACAAGTTTCGAGGTTTCCTTGTGATTATATAGCCTCCTGGGGTCCTCATCTTCCCTTTTGGGCAATCATTGAAGTAGTGTCCTAAATTTTTGCACCTGAAACATGTGATATGACTCAGGTCTTTCTTTGTAGAAATTGGTTTGTTCCTGGGATCCAATCTACTTCTCTTCCTGGACTTTTCCATTCCAATCAGGGCTTCTATTTCCTGTGGGTCATAATCTACTTCCTCCGTCGGGAATTCTACTAGATCCCCATTCATACAATTCTGGGAGATGTGTCCTTCTTCTCCACATGAATAGCATGACTTGGTGCAGGGTTTAATTGGTTCTTCTTTGGGCGTGTCCTCCACATCTTCCTTCATCCCAGGTTCTTCTAAAATTCCCATTAGGGCTCCTTTCATTGCTTCTTTTTTCTGTTGGATGGTTCCTTGTACCATGGGATAAATGTAACACTTAGCAGGATAGTGGGTAGTCCCTTCACACAAGAAACAAGTAATCTGCCCAATTGGGCATTCTTCAACTGGGTGACTTCCTTCACAATTAGGGCATTCATCCTTGTGTTCTTTATGGGTGTGTCCTATTTCTCCACAAGTCTTGCAGGCGCAAGCTTTCTTCATATCCTTTCCATAAGGCTTCAACTTCTGGGACACAAACTGAGACTTTAGCAAAGTCAACTTAAATTCTTTCCAAGTGGTTACTCCTTGCCATCCATTGATGGTTTGGTACATCCTCCACCAAGTAGCAGCACCTCTTTCAAAGCATTGAAGAGCATGCTGGGTCATATCATGTCCAACTATAGGGTTATTCTCCATGTGATCCTCCATGTTCTGAATCCATTGGTCCATCTCCAATTGGCTCATCGGTCCAGAAAATATAAGCTCATCTTCATTCATCCTCTATTGGGTCCATGGGTTTGGGGTAAGATAAGAGAGATAGAGAGGGATACACACAATACAAACAATGGTTTTGAAAAGACAGATTTTATCTGTGGCTGTCAGAAAAAAAACATCAAACAAATGACAACTCACAAACGTCGCATCTAACGTAGGTGTATAACAGGGGTTTGGTCTTCTAAGGTCAACGTCGCCAAACTCTTCAAGTCTTGGTCATGTCTCCAATGGCTTCTTCCGATCATGCTTGTCTTTCTCAAGTTCTTTTGCCAGATCAATCTCTGTTGACGTGAAATCTCTCGTGACATCCTTTAATATTCCGGATTTGCATTTCAAACTTCTAGGTTTCAACATCCTTGGCATGAACCATGGTCATACTGTCCTTCAGTTCTTGACAATTCTCCGGTATCTCGAGGTTGTAGCTCCTCCAGCTTGGCTACTCTCATCTTCAGGATCCTGAGTTCCTCATGAAATACTTCCTTGTCTAATACGACTTCCTGGAGCTCCATTTCAACTTCTTGATGTACTACTCCAATTCCTGGTGATACACCGGCTAAGGTTAAAACTTCATCTTACTAATAGGTGCTCCATCAGCCTTCTTCCATCAAATCCATTCTGAAGAAATGCATCCTTAACTCAGCACAGTGACAATAGCATCAGTGGGCAATGACATCACGGATAACCGTGTTTCTGCTCTTGTCATTCCCATGAGCTATCATTCCATAGTTGATATCTCCTGCCTTAGGGTTTTCTTGACAAACTTTGAGTTCTCATGCTCCTTGTTTCAGTCTTTCTCCGATACACCTTGATCTCGGGTATTGACAACTTCCATAGTCTGCCAAGTTCCATAAGGGTAGCCTTCCTAGGTCATACAAATCTGGGAATTCTTCAGAGCCTTCCAATTCTACTTGTCTTCGGCCTTCAACCGTTGTAGTTTCCATTATTCAGATGCACGGAAAATACTCTTCATTCCGAAGTGGCCTTAGTTGTCCGATATCTCGTACTTCTTGGGGTGGTCTCATCAGTCGAATCTTCGTGTGGTCAAAAGGGGAAAGGGGTATGGTCTCACCAAAGGGAATTTTTGAATAAGCTCAGAAGAGAAGAGAATAAAAGATCTTTTTGAAAGGGAAAGTTGTAGAGAAAAATCTTTGCTATGGGCTTGCCAGTTTCTAGGGTCACGCCCTACAGTCAACATGTGCTCTGATACCATCTTGTAGCGACCCGACCCAAATGGGTCAAGTCTCTATGCTTAAGTGTCATCCCTGGATCGGTATGCTGACACACACAGTACTCGAAGGATTTATAACAGAGGTAAATCACATGTATAAAGTAACGTAAATACTATTACCTCAATCCATATAGCGGAAGCAACAAGGTTGTGGATTCCCATCAACACCAACGGCAAAGTTGAGTGTAGAAACCGTAACCCTAACGTATCACTTACTCGTCGTAAGAAACCTGCAACATGAGACGTTGCAGCCCGAAATGGGTCAGTACATTGAATGTACTGGCAAATTCACACCATAGAGAATGATGAATAATGACTATCACTACATGCATATTTGGCTGGTGGAAAAGCTCTATGGTTATAAGGTTTTTGCGTAAAGCCAATTTTTCCCTACTGCAAAGGAATACATTTTAATTAACTATCATGGTGGTTGTTGAACGTTGTTGAACATTGAGAATGGTTGACAGCATTCTCAATCCCAATTAAGTAACATCATTAAAACCCAACAATATTCATTAAAGTAACATGATTGAGATTCACATGATATTCAAGTACTAGATACTCAAGTTGTCCATAACCGGGGACACGGCTAATCATGATTAGTTTGTACACTCTGCAGAGGTTTGCGCACTTTTCCCCACAAGACTCGATCGCCTCCGTTTGGTTTCTCGCACTACATGGTGTTTGAGAAGACGGATGACCGAGACATAGTCTTTCAGAAGCGCTAGCACCTTACGATGGGTAGACCGTACCACCTACATCCCCTACATCTGCTAGTCTACCACTGTAAGAGTTCGCACGACTTAGTCAACTATGCTAGAGCCCATAATAGCTTTGGCTGCACACGGAAGTTTCTAGTATGAAAATCTCATGATCCCTTTGAGCCTGGGTGGCGGTCCAAAAACAGGCAAGTCCTGAGACATCAGGTGCCTCAATCCACCCAGATGTGTGTTTAAGTTGCCACCTTAGATAAACCATTAATTATCATCACATCTGTCATGGATATCACTCACCCAATCCACGTCTACTAGCATAGCATGGCATAATAAGCAAACGTAGAAGTAACTCCCAAAGGTTTGATAATAAACAGGTAATAGGTACTACCTCATCTACTTCCCATCCCACAATTTAATTAGATCCTAATCATGCAATGTGTGAGGAATTGATCTAATGCAGATCTAATGCAATAAAACTGGGTTGTAGAAAAGGTATGATAAAAGTGTGAAATTGCCTGCAAATGTTGATGAAGATGATTCGCACTCAAAACTCTTGATAGATCTACTCGTCACACTCCGGTCAATCTATCGTAAGCAAGCAATAGTAACCACACATAAGCAATCACTCAAAAGATCAGAAAGAACGAAGAAGACGATTCGGAAAACTTCAAAACCAAGAAAATAACTCTTGCAACGTAAAACAATTTCTAACAGTACCAAAATTATGTGAATTTGGCCTTATTAGAAGGTTTAGGTCAAGAGCTTCGATTTGCAAAAAGAATCAACTCAAACGGAGCTACGAAACTCAAGTTATGATCAAATGAAGTTTGAATTCAAATCTGATCTAATTCAAATTTTAAACTTTTCAAAATCATGTTTGAGTTGGATTAGTGGATAGAGGGGTTCGTAACGAAGACGTGGGCGTTGGTTTCGTTGGATTTGGACTAACGAGTAAAAAGATGTGGTCGTTTGAAGATCAGGGACTAAACTGTGAAGAAACTAATTACATACGGGTCCCTGGCTAAAATTAAAAAGAAAAGGAAAAATACTAAATAACGAAAGTTCATTATAGAACGCTAACGAACGAATCCGTTTGCTGCGGTGAGTTAAACAGTGACCGTTCACAAATTAACTGGATTATATAAAAAAACGGGTTTTACAGAAAACCAGAGAAACCGAAAAATAAACCGGTCTTAGGTTCGGTTTAGTACCGGTTCGCATCGGTTTGACCTCGACGGCGACGGCGGCTAGATCGGCGGCGGCGGCTCTCCGGTGAGGTGGGGCAAGGCGGCGCGGGCGGCGGCGTGCGGCGTGCGATGCGGCAGCGAGCAGCGGGGAGCGGCGGCTTGCGGCAGCGGCTGCTAGCGGGGCGGCGGTGGCAAAGTACGGCGGCGTTGCGGCGGCTCGCGGTAGCGGCTGCGGGCTCCGGCGAGATGCGGCATGAGGGGAGGTGGTGCAGCGCTCGAGGGAGGAGAAACGGGGCCGGGCCCGGGGCACTTATAGGAGGGAGGGGAGAGGCGGCTTGGGGAAGGGGCAATGGCGAGGCGGTGGCGGGATCGGAGTCCCGATCTGGAACGGCGGCGGCAATGCGTGCAGGGCTCGGTCTCCTGCGGGAGGTCGGGGAAGGTGGAGCTGGGCCGCGGCCTGGCTGGCTAGCTGGGCCGGCCCAGTTGGCGAAGTTTTTTTTAATAAACACAGACAAAGAAAGAAAGAAAAACAAAACAGAATAAAATATTATATAGGCATATAATATATCAAAATTTTCAGAAAAAGATTTTCTACACGGTGAACATTTTTCTAGAATTAAATAAAATACACACAAATTCAGATAATTCAAAAAGTGCTACTAGTCTATTAAAATCCAGTAAAAATCATTTTAAAAATACCAAAATGATTTCAAATAAATTTTTCTCCTATTTTCTAATGTAGGGAATCATGTTACCCTAATTTCCATATATTTTATTTTTGGATAAAAATAATTTGAATAAAACTCAAATAAATCCAACTTGAAAATTAATTCCAAAAGGACTTGAAATTGATCCTTTGAAACTCCCAACTCATATTTCATAATTTGAAGAAGTCATTTTATCTTCTCTCGTGAAAATCATTGAGTTGCTTAAAGTTTCTGAATTGGAAATATTTCCCAATGGAATTCAAATATTTTTCAAACACCCTTTTCATTTTAAATGGAAGAAGTCATTTTATCTTCTCTCCGGGGTTTTGTATTTGAAAAGAATTTGAATTCACGAAGATCAGAAAACAAATATGAAAGTTTGGGAAAGTCCTTTTATTCCCTCTCATTTAACTTTCAAAAAGTTTTGAATTCACTCACTTTCAGACAATCAATCAAACAATCAATCGAATCTATCTATTTGTTTATAACATTCCAAAATTTAGAATTTTGGGATGTTACAGAAAATTTGGGATGTTACATATGATAGGTTGGTATCCTCCTCTGAATGATTTAAGTGACTTGACTAGGCACATGTTCACGCATGTAGTTGAAACAAAATCAACATAGCCTTCACGATATTTATGTTCATGGTGGATTATATCCTACTCATGCTTGCATTCGGTGTTGATTAATTTTAATGCATGTTCATGACTCACTAGTTGGAGAGCACCGCTGTCATTTGCATTCATTACTGTTAGTTTACACGAGTATGACTTGACTGGATCTCTTTTACCATGAATTACAATGTCTAGTCAGTCTTGGTCTTTAAAGGTGCTCTGCATTTATGTTTTGCGGTCTCAGAAAGGGCTAGCGAGATACCATCTTGTTATATCATATTATGATTGTTTTGAGAAAGTGTTGTCATCCGAGATTTATTATTATGGCTCGCTAGTTGATTATGCTATTGATATGGGTAAACTTGAGACCTATGCGTTATTGTGAATATGGTTAGTTATAATCTTTGCTGAAAACTTGAATGCTGGCTTTACATATTTACAACAACAAGAGCAAACAGAGTTTGTAAAAGTTTTTCTTTATCACTTTCAGTTTGTCAACTAAATTGCTTGAGGACAAGCAAAGGTTTAAGCTTGGGGAGTTGATACGTCTCCAACGTATCTACTTTTCCAAACACTTTTGCCCTTGTTTTGGACTCTAACTTGCTAGATTTGAATGGAACTAACCCGGACTGACGCTGTTTTTAGCAGAATTACCATGGTGTTATTTATGTGCAGGAGCAAACGTTCTCGGAATGACCTGAAACTTCACGGAGCCACTTTTCAAAAAATATGAAAAATACCTGCAAAAGATGAAGGCCAGGGGGCCCACCACCTCTCCACGAGGGTGGGGGGCGCGCCTGCCCCCCTAGGGTGCGCCCCCTACCTCGTGGGCCCCTTGTTGCCTCTCCGACTCCAACTCCAACTCCATATATTGTGTTTCGGAGAGAAAAAAATCAGAGAGAAGAAATCATCGCGTTTTATGATACGGAGCCGCCACCAAGCCCTAAAACCTCTCGGGAGGGCTAATCTGGAGTCCGTTCGGGGCTCCGGAGAGGGGAATCCGCCGCCATCGTCATCATTAACCATCCTCCATCACCAATTTCATGATGCTCACCGCCGTGCGTGAGTAATTCCATCGTAGGCTTGCTGGACGGTGATGGGTTGGATGGGGTCTATCATGTAATCGAGTTAGTTTTGTTAGGGTTTGATCCTTAGTGTCCACTATGTTCTGAGATTGATGTTGCTATGACTTTGCTATGCTTAATGCTTGTCACTAGCGCCCGAGTGCCATGATTTCAGATCTGAACCTATTATGTTTTCATCAATATATGAGTGTTCTTGATCCTATCTTGCAAGTCTATAGTCATCTATTATGTGTTATGATCCGTTAACCCCGAAGTGACAATAATCGGGATACTTACCGGTGATGACCATAGTTTGAGGAGTTCATGTATTCACTATGTGTTAATGCTTTGTTCCGGTTCTCTATTAAAAGGAGGCCTTAATATCCCTTAGTTTCCGTAAGGACCCCGCTGCCACGGGAGGGTAGGACAAAAGATGTCATGCAAGTTCTTTTCCATAAGCATGTATGACTATATTCGGAATACATGCCTACATTACATTGACGAACTGGAGCTAGTTCTGTGTCACCCTAGGTTATGACTGTTACATGATGAACCGCATCCGGCATAATTCTCCATCACCAATCCATTGCCTACGAGCTTTCCATATATTGTTCTTCGCTTATTTACTTTCCTGTTGCTATTGCTATCATCATTACAAAATACCAAAAACATTGCTTTTACTAATGTTACCTTTTTCTACTGTTACCACTACTATCATATTACTTTGCTACTAAACACTTTGCTACAGATATTAAGTTTCCAGGTGTGGTTGAATTTAAAACTCAACTGCTAACACTTGAGAGTATTCTTTGGCTCCCCTTGTGTCGAATCAATAAATTTGGGTTGAATACTTTACCCTCGAAAACTGTTGCGATCCCCTATACTTGTGGGTTATCAGCATCCAACTTGCTTGCTCATGAAGACCTAGGGCATTTTGAGGAAGCCCATCATTGGAATATACAAGCCAAGTTCTATAATGAAAAATTCCCACTAGTATATGAAAGTGATAACATAGGAGACTCTCTATCATGAATATCATGGTGCTAATTTGAAGCACAAGTGTGGTAAAAGGATAGTAACATTGTCCCTTCTCTCTTTTTCTCTCATTTTTTTATTTGGGCCTTTTCTCTTTTTTTTATGGCCTCTTTTCTATCTTTTTTTCGTCCGGAGTCTCATCCCGACTTGTGGGGGAACCATAGTCTCCATCATCCTTTCCTCACTTGGATAATGCTCTAATAATGATGATCATCACACTTTTATTTTTCTTACAACTCAACAATTACAACTCGATACTTAGAACAAAATATGACTCTATATGAATGCCTCCGGCGGTGTACCGGGATATGCAATGAATCAAGAGTGACATGTATGAAAGAATTATGAATGGTGGCTTTGCCACAAATACGATGTCAACTACATGATCATGCTAAGCAATATGACAATGATGGAGTGTGTCATAATAAACGAAACGGTGGAAAGTTGCATGGCAATACATCTCGGAATGGCTATGGAAATGCCATAATAGGTAGGTATGGTGGCTGTTTTGAGGAAGGTATTTGGTGGGTGTATGATACCGGCGAAAGGTGTGCGGTCTTAGAGAGGCTAGCAAAGGTGGAAGGGTGATAAAAGTGCGTATAATCCATGGACTCAACATTAGTCATAAAGAACTCATATACTTATTGCAAAAATCTACAAGTTATCAAAGCAAAGTATTACGCGCATGCTCCTAGGGGGATAGATTGGTAGGAAAATACCATCGCTCGTCCTCGACCGCCACTCATAAGGAGGACAATCAAAAAATAAATCATGCTCCGACTTCATCACATAACGGTTCACCATACGTGCATGCTACGGGAATCACAAACTTTAACACAAGTATTCTTCAAATTCACAACTACTCAACTAGCACAACTTTAATATCACCATCTTCATATCTCAAAACAATTATCAAGCATCAAACTTCTCATAGTATTCAACACACTCATAAGAAAGTTTTATTATTAATCTTGTATACCAAGCATATTAGGATTTTAAGCAAATTACCATGCTATTTAAGACTCTCCAAATAATCTAAGTGAAGCATGAGAGATCAATAGTTTCTATAAAACAAATCCACCACCGTGCTCTAAAAGATATAAGTGAGGTACTAGAGCAAAACTACATAACTCAAAAGATATAAGCGAAGCACATAGAGTATTCTAACAAATTCCAAATCATGTATGGCTCTCTCAAAAGGTGTGTACAGAAAGGATGATTGTGGTACACTAAAAAGTAAAGACTCAAATCATACAAGATGCTCCAAGCAAAACACATATCATGTGGCGAATAAAAATATAGCTCCAAGTAAAGTTACCGATAGAAGTAGACGAAAGAGGGGATGCCTTCCGGGGCATCCCCAAGCTTTGGCTTTTAGGTGTCCTTAGATTATCTTGGGGTGCCATGGGCATCCCCAAGCTTAGGCTCTTGCCACTCCTTGTTCCATAATCCATCAAATCTTTACCCAAAACTTGAAAACTTCACAACACAAAACTTAAAGTAGAAAATCTCGTGAGCTCCGTTAGCGAAAGAAAACAAAAGACCACTTCAAGGTACTTTAATGAACTCGTTCTTTATTTATATTGGTGTTATACCTACTGTATTCCAACTTCTATATGGTTTATAAACTATTTTACTAGCCATAGATTCATCAAAATAATCAAACAACACACGAAAAACAGAATCTGTCAAAAACAGAACAGTCTGTAGTAATCTGTAGCTAGCGCAAGATCTGGAACCCCCAAAATTCTAAAATAAACTGCTGGACGTGAGGAATTTATCTATTAATCATCTGAAAAATAATTAACTAAATAGCACTTTCCAAATAAAAATGTCAGTAGTTCTCGTGAGCGCTAAAGTTTCTGTTTTTTACAGCAAGTGTAACAAGACTTTCCCCAAGTCTTCCCAACGGTTCTACTTGGCACAAACACTAATTAAACACAAAAAACAAAACCAAAAAAGAGTCTAGATAAATTATTTATTACTAAACAGGAGCAAAAAGCAAGGAATAAAAATAAAATTGGGTTGCCTCCCAACAAGCGCTATCGTTTAATGCCCCTAGCTAGGCATAACAAGCAAGGATAGATCTAGGTATTGCCATAATAGTAAGATAGATTATTAAAACTCATTTCATATTATCTATGTTTGGAAGCAAGTTTTCTTTGAGGCAAGCAAAAGTAATCAAAAGGGCTAAATTTAATGGGACAAAAGTCCCCAAGATCAACCTTGGGAGGTATAGGTTCCTCCTTTGGTCCTTCATATTGCACAACCAATTCATCATTATAAGCATTCTTTTGACACAACTTTGTGAGCCTATATTCAAGAGAATATCCTAGTTCATTATTTTGTATAGCCAAATCATCATTAAGTTAAGAAATTCTGTCAACTAAAACATTGGTAGGAACCCTTTTTCTAAGATTTTCATTGAAAGCAACATAGTCTAGAGATTGAAAACGCATTATTTCTTCTTGATCAAAGAGGATAGCCTCTATGGGAGGACGGCAAGCGTCCACCCTATAATGTGCAAAGATTTATTTGGCCTCTTTTATTATGAATCTAAACTCATGATCCAAAAAGATAGTAGTGGCACGCTTAACAGAAGAATGCTCAATATTAGAAAATTTCAGGAAAATCTTTTGTATGCAAGGATGCATGTGCATGAATTGTCTTTCAAGTTCAACTACAAGCATGGAAATAGCGTCCGCAAGACTACTAGTTCTATGAAGGATAGAACTACCCATAGAAGGTAAAGCACCGGCACAAGTAAAGAAATCTTGAATAACTCCTTTTCCAATAATATTACCACTACGAACACGGAACTTTTTTGTATGTAAGATGGGTGGTTCTTTAGCAGGAGCATCAGAATTTTTCATGATATTATTATTGTCCATATCAACAATAATTTCCCCAATTTCAGACATAGAGGCAAAGGGTAAAGGACTAGCCATAACTACAAGCAAACGAACTAACGCACAAGCAAAAAAACAAGCGGGCAAAAAAAGGCAAACGGGAAAAGAGAGGGAGGATAGAGAGAGAGGGCGAATAAAACGGCAAGGGTGAAGTGGGGGAGAGGAAAACGAGAGGCAAATGGCAAATAATGTAATGCGGGAGATAAGGGTATGTGATGGGTACTTGGTATGTTGACTTTTGCGTAGACCTTCCCGGCAACGGCGCCAGAAATCGTTCTTGCTACCTCTTGAGCACTGCGTTGGTTTTCCTCGAAGAGGAAGGGATGATGCAGCAAAGTAGCATAAGTATTTCCCTCGGTTTTTGAGAACCAAGGTATCAATCTAGTAGGAGGCTACGCGTGATTCCCTCGTACCTGCACAAAACAAATAAATCCTTGCAACCAACGCGAATAGGGGTTGTCAATCCCTACACGACCACTTACGAGAGTGAGATCCGATAGATATGATACGATAAGATTTTTGGTATTTTTGTGATAAAGATGCAAAGTAAAATAAAGGCAAAGTAAAAAGCAAAGGAAATAACTAAGTAGTAGGAGATTAATATGATAAAGATAGACCCGGGGGCCATAGGTTTCACTAGTGGCTTCTCTAGAGAGCATAAGTATTCTACGATGGGTGAACAAATTACTGTTGAGCAATTGACAGAATTGAGCATAGTTATGAGAATATCTAGGTATGATCATGTATATAGGCATCACGTCCGAGACAAGTAGACCGACTCCTGTCTGCATCTACTACTATTACTCCACTCATCGACCGCTATCCAGCATGCATCTAGAGTATTAAGTTAAAAACAGAGTAACGCCTTAAGCAAGATGACATGATGTAGAGGGATAAACTCATGCAATATGATGAAAACCCCATCTTTTATCCTCGATGGCAACAATACAATACATGCCTTGCTGCCCCTACTGTCACTGGGAAAGGACACCGCAAGATTGAACCCAAAGCTAAGCACTTCTCCCATTGCAAGAAAGATCAATCTAGTAGGCCAAACCAAACTGATAATTCGAAGAGACTTGCAAAGATAACCAATCATACATAAAATAATTCAGAGAAGATTCAAATATTGTTCATAGATAGACTTGATCATAAACCCACAATTCATCGGTCTCAACAAACACACCGCAAAAAGAAGATTACATCGAATAGTTCTCCACAAGAGAGGGGAAGAACATTGTATTGAGATCCAAAAAGAGAGAAGAAGCCATCTAGCTAATAACTATGGACCCGTAGGTCTGAGGTAAACTACTCACACTTCATTGGAGGGGATATGGTGTTGATGTAGAAGCCCTCTGTGATCGATGCCCCCTGCGGCAGAGCTCCGGAACATGCCCCAAGATGGGATCTCGTGGATACAGAAAGTTGCGGCGGTGGAATTAGGTTTTTGGCTCCGTATCTGATCGTTTGGGGGTACATAGGTATATATAGGAGGAAGGAGTACGTCGGTGGAGCAACAGGGGCCCCACGAGGGTGGAGGGTGCGCCTGGGGGGGGGGGGGTAGGCGCGCCCCCTACCTCATGGCCTCCTCTTTTGTGTCTTGACGTAGGGTCCAAGTCTCCTGGGTCTTATTCGTTGAGAAAATCACGTTCCCGAAGGTTTCATTCCGTTTGGACTCCGTTTGATATTCCTTTTCTTCAAAACCCTAAAACAGGCAAAAAACAACAATTCTGGGCTGGGCCTCCGGTTAATAGGTTAGTCCCAAAAATAATATAAAAGTGGAAAATAAAGTCCAATAATGTCCAAAACAGTAGATAATATAGCATGGAGCAATCAAAAATTATAGATACGTTGGAGACGTATCATGGCCGGAGAGGGTCGGGGGAGATGGCCGGAGAGGGGGGCCGGTTGGATCCAGTAGCTGGAGCGCCCGCCGACGACAAGGGCGGCGCGGAGTGCGGCAGCGGTCGGCGACGGAGGAGCGGCGCCCGGGGACGCGCGGGGGCGACGCGGCGCGATGGGCCGGGCGGGCCCATCTCGGGCTCACCGGGCCGTGGCAGCGAAGGGGTGGCGGCTGCCACGTGGCACGCCCCGATTGGCGTGGGCGGCGGCGGGTCTTTGTCCAGTGGGATCCGGACACGTCCGGTGGCGGGGGGGAGTTTATCTAGGGTTTCCTCCGAGAATTTGGAAGGGGGTACATATTTATAGGTAGAGGGAGCTAGGAGTGTCCAAAAGAGGTACGGTTTTTTCCCACACGATCGTGATCCAATGACGAAGAACATGGAGGTGGTTTAGATGGGTTATTGGGATGTTTTGGAGGGGTGTTGGGCTGCAACACAAAAGAGGCTTTTGCGATTACCCGGTTAACCGTTGGGGCATGGAACGACCTCCAAATGGAACGAAATTTTACAGGCGGTCTACCGGTGATGTACCAAGGCCACTTGACAAATCTCGGTCCACTCCGAGAACGGTTTTCTCCCTCTCATGAAACAAGACAAGATGGGTGCGCCGGGTGCGTGTGGGAGTGTCAGATTGCGAAACAGACAACGGGGAAAATGCTCGGATGCATGAGACGAACACGAATGCAAATGCGATGCACATGATGACATGATATAAAATGCATGACATGAACAAAATGCAAAATGAAAGACAAAACCCAACCACGAAGGGAATATCATATCACATGGCCAAAAATGGCAAGAGTCAGAGTTATAAATATGGAAAGTTACATCTGGGGTGTTACAAGCTCCAAGAAGAAGGTGCTGAAGAAGGAATATGTTGCTGCTGCCGCAACTATGCCAGGTCTGCACAAGAAGGCTCCAGCAAAGAGAGTTCCCATGTAAAAGGCCAGAGCCTCCACTCTTGAGACTTCCAAGTCAACTGAAGAGGCTGCTAGTGAAGGCAGTAAGAGGAAAGAAAGGGTCAAGAAGACCATGGGCAAAGTCATTGGGAGATCATCTATGATGGCAGATCCAACTGAGGAAGAAGAGGAAGAGGATGTTGCACCAGCACCCAAGTCACAAAAGCTGATGGGGGATGCCATCAAGTCTGGGGCTGCCCCTTCTAAGCCCAAGACAGCCCCCAAGGCTTCTGCTCCAGCTTCAAAGACTGCACCCAAGAGGAGCACAAGAAATATTCCAGCCGCTGAAAAGAACAAGGCCCCCAGTGCCTGAGATTGATGAAGAAGATGCTGAAGCCCAAGTGCTTAGGAAGCTCAAGCCTAATATCCCTGACCATGATGATAGTCATCCAGTGGCAGAAGACATGAACATCAGGAAGGATGCAGGTCTCAGACTTTGGAGACAATCTGATCCATATGCTGTGAGGAGAAGGACTGCTGTGGATTACATGTTCCACACCAAAGAGCAGCAGGACTTCTATGAAACCATCTTACTTGATAAGAAGCCCATTGTCTGTGATATGAAGTGGGCAAATTGGGAATACATTGATGAGAATGAAGATCACTTCCCAGGAGTGCATGAAAATTTTAGATCTTGTGGAGTAGATGACTTTGTGGGTCAGAAACTCACTAAGTGGAATGATGAACTTATTATGCAATTCTACTCCACAGCTCATTTCTATCCAGATGGCAAAATTGTTTGGATGTCTGAGGGTACAAGGTACCAATCAACAGTTACTGAGTAGGCAAAATTGATCAATGCCCCTGAAGAGCATGAGGATGACTTGGATGTCTATGCCAAGAAGAAGAAATACCACAACTCAATGGCCAACATGTACAAGGAGATTCCTGACAAAGCCCTGGAAACTCATAAGCTAGGCTCTGTTCATTATTTGTTATCTGGTTTGGCCACAATTAACACCGTCTTAAGGCATATCTTGTTGCCCAAATCTGGAGATCACAAGATGATAAGAGTCCATTCCATCAACTTGCTGCAATTGTTTGATGTGCCCCAAAAATTCAAAGTCATGAACCTGATTGTGGAAACAATCAAGATGACAATTGATGATCAGAAGAGATCATGTGGGTATGCTCCACATATTCAAATGCTCATCAACTCCAAGATGGGCACACACACCTACTTGTTAGGTAAAGAGCATCTACACTTGAGACCAGATTTTGAGGACAACACTGTTGTCATGACTGAAGAAGATCCTACATCTGCATAGGCACAAGAGAAAAGAGAGAAAGCTAAGGCTAAGAAAGCTGCAAATATGCCAAGTGCTGAAGAGGCATCTCAAGTGTTTCTCAAGACCAAACAAGATCAACTTGCATATCTGGTTCAAGCAACCTTGAGGATTGAGAAATGATTGGCCACCCAGACTCAGAACCATGAGAGCCTGGAAAGTATCATTGAGACTAAGTTCTATGATCTTGATCTAAAAGTGACAGAGATGCAGACAACAGTTGAGCAGCTCCAGGAACAAGTTGGGGAGAAGAAAGGGCAGGCTAGCATAGATGCCTTTCAAAGAGTGCCAAGAGGTCAGAGATCTGCTGCAGTGCCTATGGCTGACACAAGAGCAACTTCATCAGCACTTGCAGCCACAGCATCAGTGCCACCTCCAGTTGCCACTCCACCAGCTCCATCAACTTGCACAGATGCATTCATCCTTGGAGTCCTCTCAATGCCACCTTCCAAAGATCAAGCCTAGAGAAATGCATAACACTATGCATTTTCAAACTTTTTGGTAACTTGTTGCCAAAGGGGGAGAAATGTATAGATCATAGGCTTCGAGAGAGAGTGTTTTTGCTTCTTTTGTCTCTTTTGCTATTTGGTTGATACTTTGTGTGCTCGCTTGATACCTTATGTTTATGTGTGTAAGATACTCATTTGATCATGTGGTTGATCATATCATACGTTAATACTTATGCTTGAATGATGTTATCTCTTATCTATTCTATATGATCATTCACTTTGCCTTGGTGATGAGTGCATGTTTTTACTTTATATCATTTTGAGTACTCCACCAAGATGTATGTGACATGGAAGAGTAACCCATGATCTTAATCGACTGTGCATTTGCAATTCAAAAGCAAATTTTAAATAATGCACAAATTTAAGAGGAGCTCTTACTTATCACATACTTCTCAAAGTGACGATGCATTTCAATCTTATTATCATTTGTCGAAGCTTTGATCTATATGTTGTCATCAATTACCGAAAAAGGGGAGACTAAAAGTGCAACTATCCCTGTGTGGTTTTGGTAATTCCTAACAACATATAGCTCATTGAACTAAAGCTCTTTCAAGATGATCATTTCGGAAAGTTCAATGGTTGGTATGGCATGGACTAGGAATGTGGACCCCTCAAAATGCTAAGGACACATATTGGCTCAAGCTCAAGGCTCTACATTTTTTTTAGTGATCCAAAATCACATTGAGTCCATAGGAAAATCCAATACTATTAAAAGGGGATGATGTGTTGCTTAATGGCTTGCTTGCTCAAAATGCTTAGTGATATGCTCCAAAAGCCCTCAACCACTTTCTCATATCCACATATGTCCAAAAACAAAATTCAAACTCGGCCCCACCGATTTGATCTATCCGGCGGCACCGAGTTCATTTGACATAGCCACTACCAGAAACCCTAGTCAGTTCGGTCTCACCGATAGGGATCTTGGTCTCACCGAGATGGGATTGCAAACTCCCTATTTCCCTTCGTAACATTTTTGTTTAACCGAGATGAGCGATCGGTCCCACCGAATTCGCAATGCAAACTCTCTGTTTCCCTTTCGTAACGTTTCGGTCTCACCGAAATGAGCGATTCGGTCCCACCGAGTTTTCCTGACCAACTCTCTGTTTGCCTATTACAGAAATCGGTCTCACCGAGTTTATGTGATCGGTCTCACCGAGATTACGTTATGCCCTAACCCTAATGAAATCGGTCCCACCGAGTTGACATGTCGGTCCCACCGAAAAGCCTAACGTTCATATTTTGAACTAAATCGGTCTGACCGAGTTTCATGATTCGGTCCCACCGACTTTGGTAAATTGTGTGTAACAGATAGATTTTGTGTGGAGGCTATATATACACCTCCACCCACTCCTCATTCGTGGAGAGAGCCATCAGAACGTGCCTACACTTCCATCATTCATTTTCTGAGAGAGAACCACCTACTCATGTGTTGAGACCAAGATATTCCATTCCAACCACAAGAATCTTGATCTCTACCCTTCCCCAAGTTGCTTTCCACTCAAATCATCTTTTCACCAAATCCAAATCTGTGAGAGAGAGTTGAGTGTTGGGGAGACTATCATTTGAAGCACAAGAGCAAGGAGTTCATCATCAACACACCATATATTACCTTTTGGAGAATGGTGCCTCCTAGATTGGTTAGGTGTCACTTGGGAGCTTCCGTCAAGATTGTGGAGTTGAACCAAGGAGTTTGTACAGGCAAGGAGATCGCCTACTTCGTGAAGATCTACCCTAGCGAGGCAAGTCCTTTGTGGACGATGGCCATGGTGGGATAAACAAGGTTGCTTCTTCATGGACCCTTTGTGGGTGGAGCCCTCCGTGGACTCGCGCAGCCATTACCCTTTGTGGGTTGAAGTCTCCATCAACATGGATGTATGATAGCACTACCTATTGGAACCACGCCAAAAATCTCCGTGTCTACATTACGTTTGCTCCCTCCAAACTCCTCCCTTTACCTTCATATGCAATGTTTTACATTTCGCTGCTATACTCTTAGATTTGCATGTGTAGGTTGATTGCTTGACTTGTGATAAGTTGCTAAAATCTGCCAAGACTTAAAATTGAGAAAGGCTAGATTTTTATTTGGTCAAGTAGTCTAATCACCCCTTCTAGACATACTTTCGATCCTACACGGGCTCGTGGAGGCTGAGCACCGGCGGAGTCCCAGTGCCACCGCCGCCCACCGGTGCTGATCGGCGCGCCGATATCGGGCACATCCGATGGTCGCTGCCGGAGCAAGCGCGACAGTAGCTGAGGTACGCCCCCGACAGCCACACGTTGTGGACCTCGTACTTTCACCGCCGCCATGAAGACTAGCTCGCCTCCATGAACAGTGTCGAGCCCCGCGGCCACCTCAACTCCGAAGGGCGGCGCCAATGGTGGGGCGTCCCTGGGCGCACGCTCGAAGCCGTCCTCGAGTACATCAAGGGCGGCAACTCGCCGCGGTTGGAGTACCTGGCGCCCCTCCTTTTCTCGTCGCCGCGGCAGTTCCTGGACGCCGAGGCGAATGGAGAAGGCATCCTCGTCGTCGCCGGGCTCCCTTTCCTCTGTGTCGCCGGCGCTCATCCCTGTCAAGTCAGAGCCACGGGAGACGCTGCTCGGGAGGCGCACCCGCGACGACGCCCTTGACATTAATAAAACTAAAATAATAAATAAATCCTAGATCTACTGTTCTTCGTCCTCGTCCTTGTTGCCGACGAGATCGATGTAGACTGGAGGCGGCCATGGGCATGGTCAGGTTGGTGCCAATGGTCCTACCGCCGACATGGGCGGTTGTGTAGCTGGCTCCTCCCACTACCCCTCCTAGTGCTCCTCCAGCGGCTTGGGCGTGCAAGGAAACATGGAAGTCTGTGTCCACATCTACCCCACTTAGCCCTTGCAGTGGCCATGGCTCTGGCGGTATCATGGGGACGGTGCGGTGGCCGCCATCATCGATGCGTGGAGCGCCAGTGGTAGCTCTGGCCACAATGCAAGCTCAACCAGCTCAGAGGCCTCGAGGGTCTCGTCGTTCTCGGGCTCCTCATCCTTCACAATGAGCCCCCACGACGGCTCGAACGTTGGAGCACCCGGCGACGCTACAACACGTACCTGTGCAAACACGAGCGACTGCTTGGTCGATCGTGCTCGTTGTCGAACCATGTGTTCTAGTAGGAGGAGTCATCGGGGAAAGACGGGTCGTCCGGAAGTAGGTCTCGACGCCGGTGGATCTCTGCCACTCGTGTGTGACCGAAGGCCGGAACGGGCGGCATTGGAACCCCTTTCGGGTTCAAGTGTCAGTTGTTTGGTAGGGGCACGCTAGGCGAGGGTACTGGGATAGCCGCCTCCCAATACCTCTGGCACATCGCGAAAGGGACGTACCTACGGTCACGCACGAGCGACGCAGCCCCCAGCGGCGTCATGGTGAATGAGGTCGCGCAGCGACACTCTGAGAAGGATTCGACCTCGTGGTCATGCTTCCGAGGGTCCACTTCCACGACATTTGCGCTGGTGGTGGGCAGTGACGACGGACTTGGGTTTTGATTGTTGGCAGTGGGGGAGGAGTGGGTGAGAGGAGTGGGCATGGATTGGCGGGCCCCCAACACACGTGACATTTAAAAGGACTAGCTTCTGGCGTTGGGTGGCTGTCGCATGGGCCCGAGCGGGCATGCGGCGTGTCCGTCTCCTATTCCCGTGGACGCAAACCCGATCCAAATTTAAGGTGTATATGCATCCCCACGGACACGAAAACACAGAATAGCCAAGGAGGCATTTGGTCACATGCATCGTTTTTAGCACTTTGCATATTTGTCCCACTTGAGCATAGTTGTGCTGATGCAGGAAAAAAACCCATGACCTGCAGTTAGTTTGGCTGCCTGCATATAGGCTGCTTGCATTAGGGGAGCATTTTTTGCGTGTCGTTTGGTTGCGCGCATTGGCTAGGGAGATGCAAGTGCCCAGTGTTTGGTTGCATACATGCAACGTGATTAAGAGTTAACACCCTCATATGACATGCTAAGTTATAGTAGAGTTCTTGGCAGTGTGCTCGCGATGGCGGCGTCAGTGTAGACCGAGGACGAGATGACCGAGAGGAACAACGCAGGCAGGGGAGCCAGGCACAACATGGCGTCCATTCTACAAGGTTGACAACTGCACATAACACTAGGGACGCAATGGAACTGAGGCAGAAAAAGATGAAGGAGAAATGCAGTTTGCGCGCCATGGCCGCGTCGGTGTAGGAGGACGCGGAGGAGGAGCCCAAAACGAACAACGCTGGCGACGATGCCAGTGTAGTAGGACACGAGTGAGGAGATCGAGAGGAATGACGCCGGCGATGGTTCAGTGTAGCAGGACCTGGGAGGGAGGACAAAGAAGAACGACGACCGCTCGAGTGTAGTAGGACGCGGGAGAGGAGGTTGAGAGGAACAACATCGGCGGTGGTACTAGTGAAACAGCATGCGGGACAGGATACCAAGAGAAACAACGCCGGTGGTGACGCCAGTGTAGCAGGACACGCGAGAGGAGCATGAGATTAAGGAGTGTCATTTACATAGATCACATACATGCGTATGTATGTTCTACGAGAAAGAGGTTAGATCTATTCATCTATGATCGTCGAAACAGAAAACGTGCAACATGAAAGTCATGTGAAGATGAAGCTATTGGTCAAAGAAAATTTCAAACGGTCGACCATGTGCGATGAATTTGACAAAATTCGTTCAAAATAGCTCCAAACTTGAACATTTACGGGCAACAAAACTATGAACTAATCGCAAAAATGGAACAATAACATCGATCGATGTGCATCTTTTTCGTGTAAAAGCTCACCTCGAATCGAAGCACCATTGTGTAGCTTAAAAGGGATAGATGAAAGGAGATTAGAGAAGGAGCTTAATGAAAGTGGAAGAAGAAACAACCTTTAGCGGCATTGGGAGAAGCAGGGATCAATCTTTGGTCTCCTCGGAGAGAGGTCACTACGCTAGCCACTACGCTCGTGTCTTGCACGCGATAAGTTTCTCGCGCAATGTGTAGTTGAGGCGAACACAACCTGTTTTTCCATTGATTTTTCAAAGGGTTTTTCTTCTGTTTTTATAGGCTTTTTCTTTGTTTTTTATTTGGTTTTCTTTTTTCTTCTTCATTTTTGTTTGGTTTTCTTTTTTCTTCTTCATTTTTTGTTTGGTTTTCTTTGTTCTTCTCCATTTTTGTTTTTCCTTTGTTTTTTATTATGTTTGTTTTTTTGCTTTCACTCTGCATTTTCGTGTATGTCAAAAACATTTTTTATACACGTTGAACATTGTCTGAATGCTTGTTCAACATTTTTCAAATACTTGTTCAATCTTTAGATATTTATTCGATACTTTTTAAGTACTCGTTCAATATTTTTTAATAGCTATTCAGTATTTTTTCACATGCTTGTTCAACATTTTTAATACCTAATCAACATTTTCAAATATTTTGTTCAATATTTTTCATATACTCGTTCAACATTTTTCAAATACTTATTCAACATTTTTAATACTTAATCAACATTTTTCAAATACTTTTTAAATATTTTTAATACTTATTCAACATTTTTCAAATACTTGCTCAACATTTTTGAAGTGTTTTTTGTAATATATAAAGTATAAAAAGTACAAAAATAAAGCCAAATTGAGAACATAAAACAAATAAAAAAACAAGCAAACTGTGGCCTCCTACTCAGATGGGCTGGCCCATCCAGGGCTCCCCCGACACGAGAGCTCCCCCTCGTCTCGCTTAAGGCGAGAAATAAGGGTGCCCGCTCGACCCAGGCTGACACGCTGAAAACTGCCGACTCGACTGTTCCTAACGGGTCTGGCCGAGGAGTGCTTTAAGTTACATGCGAGCGAACATATATATGCGGAAATGGGTCCTCGTGTTAGAGTTGCCCTTGGATCTCTTCATTTGGATCGGAAAAGTCAGAGCAAGACAACTACTTTCTCCATTCCAAAATAGATGCCTCAATTTTGTACTAATTTTAATACAAAGTTGAGTCATCTATTTTGGATGGAGGAAGTACTATATCACCAAATCATCCAACCTACCCCAAAAAAACCAAATCATCCAACCTTGGAAAGATCCGCAGGTTATCCAGAAGGACGAATCACCAAACAAACCAAAGGGACCAGCCCGGACCCCCCACCCATCCACACCTCCAGTTGACCGGTGTGCCCCCACACGCCAGATTCGCGTCAGGCCAGGCCCACTTCCCTGGCCCGAAAGAGGGAGCCCCACTCTTTCCGAATCCCACGAACCAAAGCGGAAAGGAAAGGCCAAAATATTTGGACCCTTTCTTTCCCCTTCCCTTCTATTCCTCACGCTTTTTATCGCAAAAATCTCTCTCGCCCCGCACGCGCCGGCGCACCCAAAACAGAACCCCCCATCACGCGCGCAGCCCGCCGCCGTCGCCGACGAGCGCATTTGCCGCCTCCCCCCTCCCATGGCGGAGGGATCTTCCAGGCGAGTGCGCCGCCCTTCTCCGCTCCACCCGCCGCGCTCCCCTGGTACGGTTCGGTTTCTGATGGGTCTTTTGTTTCGGATGTTGGTTTTGGTCGCAGGAGTTATCCCTTCGGGGGAAGCTTGGTGTTGGACGACCCGGACGTCGTCGAGGTGCCGCCGGAGGTCGCCGCTGGATGGAACTCCGTCAGCCAGAAGCGGAAGCGGGCCCAGGTGATGTGGAGCCTGGAAAGGCGGCTGCCTTTTTAAGTACTTTTTTTTTCCTCTGTCGAGCTGTCGTGGACTGTTCGATGCTCGATGGTGAAATCCCAACCCGCACGCATGGTGTGGTGAGGATTAGGGTTGCGATGCATTTTTGGTGCCGTAAGTTTAAACGTATTATCTAGGTTATGTTCGAATTGTTTGTATGATGTTTGCATGATCTGTACAAGTTCAGTTATAGTTTCAGGTGGCTGGTCCCAGTCCCACGTTTCTGACTGTCCGATTGAGTATTGTACTGGTTCGAATGAATTTTGTATGATTGTTCCTTCGATTAGTAGGATTTTTGCCTCAATATTAACGGTTGGCATAAGCTGTGATTTCTGTCCAAGGTAGTAGGATACTGAGGCATATCATCAGAAATACTACTTCATGGAAGGTAGTAATATGCCCCAGCATCCTCAGTAGTCAGATGAATGTGAAGCGATAGGGTGTCATCTGACTTTTCTTTTGACAAACAGTGATTTGACCGTTTTTATGTTTCATGGATTTACCTCTTGCAAAACATTTGCAATTTCTGCAGCTGAGTATAGCCAACTCTCTTTCTAATACTCACATCCGTTTGTAAATACTCCTAGATGACATTTAGACATCTCACGATTTCCAACATTCATCTTTGCATTAATTTTTGTAGGCACATGTTAGTAGAGAATTATGAACTTTTATAGCATGCACATATTTCTCATGAAAAATCTAACGGTATTAGTTTCAACTTAGCAATCTAAATATTCTAGTAATAGCAATCTAAATATTCTAGTAAATGCGCATGTGCAATGCACGTTGATATCATGTAGGGTATTAATTGAGAGTTAAAAAAGGTGACATTAATTGCATGCTGATGTATTAGGTAGGATATGTTTTTAGGGAAGGTAGTATTAATTGCACGGTTTGTGCTAATGTTAATATTTGGTATGATAATGATTGCACGCTAAACATGTTGAGTACTCACCATTGGAGCAATGTAGGTCATTAGATGCACATGGTTTGATGGCCGAGATTAGTTGGATCTGCCCCTTTGGGTCTTTTTATATTGGTATATAACTATATATAGTAGATGATACATTATCCCTGTATGAACGAACTAGAGTCTTGTTATGTGGCTTCTTTTTGTAAAGAGCGCCACAGTGCCTAACAGTTATGCTGTTAGTTTTATGTGGGAAAGTTAGTCTCTATCAATAAAAGAAGAATCAACAATACATACACAAATGTAAACAAAACTACAAGAACATCAACTGGAAACCAAATGAGGCTGTCATGTTTCTCTCGCTTTGCCTTTTGCAAAATGCATGGCAATCTCTCTTTCTTTCTCTCCTGCCCCCACAAAATCAACATAAGTGCGTGATCGCATTGTATAATGTGGGAGTGCAATGGTTGGCATTTCTTTTAGTCTTCAAAGAAGTTCATGCTGTGAATGTACCACACAGCCTCTTTTTTTAACCGTCACATGTTTAATAAACAGGTTGCTCCTCATGAAATAATCGAACTTGATGCTGATGATGATCATGACGGAGTTACAATCATTGATGCAAAGACATCAGATTACAAGAATAAACAAGCTGTTGGTCATCCTGTAAATTGCTGGAAGAATGCAAAGGTGGGTCCTTTGCGTACTTGCTTACTTTTGGTGCCATTGGTTTGTGCAATCTACCATTGATTGATACATGCTTCTCTGTTGGAACACTCAGATTGGCTTGGCGGCCGAGGACATTGCTTGCCCAAGTGCTATTTCTGCCAAAGTTGTTTATCCGTGGGATGCCCTGGGAACTTACTATGGAGGTCCCAAACTTCCAATTTATGGCTTGCCTACGGATTTTGCTGGCCCAAGTTCTTTTGCTTCTTATCCATGGCAAAGCGTAGGAACTTACCATACAGGTACATTGCCTCCAGCTTATTTTGATGATGTTTTGGGGGCAGTTGGAGAGGAACACTACGCTTATGATGAAGATGATTTCAGTAACTATAGTTACAACACTCCTCTGATGGAAAACGATAGCAGCTTTAACTTGAATGTGGATCATTACGGCTTTCCACCTAGTGTGGGGTTGTATTTACCAAGGGGACATGTGGCCCCTGCTGATTCAACGCAGCAGCGGCAGCAAGTTAAGATTGTGGAAAGTGAAATTGAGGAAAAGTATAAGGCATTTAAGCAGTTTGATACTGTTGGTGACCACAGTGATCACTTTTATTTGAAGTTTCGGACCGTGAAGAAGGTAGTGCTTTGTATTCTGTTGATGCTCTGTCCGCATTCCATCTTCTTACTTCAGTACTAAGTTGTCACTTTAACAGCCATCAAAGGACTGGGTGAAGAGAATTCAGCATGAATGGAAAGTTCTAGGGAAAGATTTACCAGGTAAGGGACAAAATATTTATGGTCTATTTGCCAAAGACGTTGCACATTTCTTCTATTGCCTTTCCTTTCCTCCCTTTGTGCGTCCACAGCGAGTGTACTGGCGATTGATGTTTACAACTACATTTGCATGTTTGAAATGACATCGAGTTCAGGCTAGCCAAATGTAACCTTTTTGGATATAATTTGGCAACTAACATGGACTCATGGAGTACAGTGGTTTCATGTACTGACTGCTAGTTTTCTCCAAATTGAACAGATACAATATTTGTAAGAGCTTATGAGGATAGAATGGACCTGCTTAGAGCTGTCATAGTTGGGCCTGCAGGCACTCCTTACCATGACGGGTTGTTCTTTTTTGATGTCTATTTCCCTTCCCAGTATCCATGTAAACCTCCTGTAAGTATTCTTTGATGTCATCTACACACATAGTATAGCTCATTCTTCATTTCTCTCTCTATTCGAAGCATGGATGTGAGAATTTGAGATGTATATATGTGACTATTATTTTCAGCAAGTGAATTACCGCTCTGGAGGTCTGCGGCTTAATCCAAATCTCTATGCCTGTGGGAAAGTCTGCCTTAGCCTCTTAAACACATGGACTGGTAGTGGGTGTGAGATGTGGAACCCATCCACTTCAACTATGTTGCAGGTCCTGGTCTCCATTCAAGCCTTGGTGCTGAATGCTAAACCTTATTTCAATGAACCTGGTCATTCGATGTATGCTAACACACCCCTTGGGGAGAAGCAGTCCCTGGCTTATAATGAAGAGACTTTTCTGCTATCCTGTAGAACCATGCTGTATTCTCTTCGCAATCCACCAAAGGTATGAATATCTATACACTGGTGCTATGTTTTCCTTTTCTAGTTTTCTGGATGTCAGAAATGTCTCACTATCCCTGGTGTTGGATACACACTTCATTTGGCTGACATATGATGTCACACGGTCAGCACACGCACCATCCCAGCAGTTAAATGGTTTGCCCGCAATGTTTTGTACCAGCGCACGCCGTTCACACAAGGATGGCTTGAACTGTGGGCCTCATCATTTTTTTTTGCATTGGGTACCAACTTTTCAATTCTGTTCAAATGATTTAGTGCCCCGGTGCTCCGTATGCCATGACGCGCTACAAGAAGTTCTAAACATAGACGCCCCCGCCCCCGCCCCCCAACACACACACTTTCGCACCCCTTTCCTCTGTTACAAACCAGTACCGATCTCTTGGAGGTTTATCTGTACCTGAGGACAGGTTCTTAGCTGCTTGCTTGATTGGCACAATCTGTGCAATTTTATATGTTACGTTTGTTCATCTCCTGAGAGCAGGTTGTTAATTTTTTATGGTAGAATCCATGCATTTTTTAGTTTGAATCTCATTGCTTAAGGCCAGGGTTTTTTAGTTTTTTTAACCATCTTTGAGGACCAGCTTAATTGATACCTTACGTATTAGCGTGTTTTTTCACATTTCCTCTGTACTTTGACAAGGCTTGGTGCCTTTCTGAACAAAATAGCAATAGGGGTAAAATCCAACCACGTACGGCTGTAGGATGCAGCACAGATTACCTTATTTTTTTGAGGAACAATAATTTTTTTTACCTTCTGAAGCAAAATAGCGCTGACAACCATCCCCAGGTCTCACCTGGTCAGATTTTTTTTAGGGAAACCCGGTTAGAAATATTTAATCGTGCAAACAAACAGATGTAATGTCTGAAACGGTAACTCAATAGGAGGTCAAAGAAAAATGTGTCATGGACAAAAAGTAGCCAGGATCCAATGGTTACCATAACATGCACAGGCATAGCTAACAACATGGCAGGAAATCTGCACATGATGTCATACAATTTCGTTTGTGAAGAATGTGTTTGGTGAACCAGTTGTGCTGTGTATGATCTACTCCCTCTGTGCCAAAATGTAAGAGGTATTACGAAGACTATTCATGCATTTGACCTGGCTACAACATTTTGCAGCATTTTGAGCACTTCATTGGTGGACATTTCCGGAAGTATGGGCGTGACATCCTCGTAGGATGCAAAGCTTACATGGGCGGTGCCCAAGTTGGATGCCTTGCTGGAGACGGAGTGCAAGATGTTGACGAGGGTGACAAAAGCTGCTCACAAAATTTCAAGTGCTCGCTAGAGATATTATTTAAGGGTCTCATTAACGAATTCACTGATTTAGGAGTAGCTTGTCATGAATTCCAGGCCCAGATTGTGAACTCTGGAGCTGCAGCAGACACCACATTAAGGCTATAAGTTATAGGTGATCCCAAGGATCATGTTGACCAAATTTTGTTTTGAAATAAACATATAGTCATTGGTTCTATCGTCGGAAATATGACAGGCGTAGTCCGTGTGAATACCTCCCTTTTCCCACCGTTGAGCTAGTGCCAACTCCAACCGGCCTAGGCAAACAGACGTAATTTTAGGGACCTCCTTTTCAGCGCCTTAAGCGCCTTTTTTTTGAGGTGTCTTAAGCGGAAAATCCTATTCGCCGCTCGCTTTGGCGAACTGTTGAGCGATGGCACAGAGCAGCGCAGCTAGCGACAGGCATTGGCCGGCCCACTTACACATAATGTGTCCAACCGGTTTTGGGAACCTTCTAGAAAGTTCCCTGAACCGGGTTTTTTCCTGTATCGTTTTTTTCTGGGTTTTTTTTGGCTTTCTATTTTTTTATTTCTCTTTTTTTTTCTGTTTCTGTTTCTTTTTGATTTTTACGTTTTTTGTTTTTCGTTTCATTTTATTTTTCAAGTTTATTTTTCTTTTTCAGAACATGTTTGCAGTTTTACAAAATATTTACGATTTTCTTTTTTATTTCTTTTTCTTTTCTTCTCTTCCTATAAAAAATTTTGATTTTTTTTAATTTTGTTCATGTTTTCAAAAAATGTTCTCAAAATTCGAAAATTGTTCTCATTACAAAAAAGTATAAAACTTTCAAAATTCAGAAAATGTATCGGATTTCAATTTTTTGTTCACGTATTCAAAAAATGTTCGCGCTTCCAAATTTGTTCAGGATTTTTCAAAATTGCTCGCCATTTCAGAGTATGTTCTCAAGATTTAAAAAATGTTTTGTGCTTTAAAAAATTGTTCGCGGTTCCAAATTTGTTCAGGATTTTTCAAAATTGTTCTCCATTTCAAAATTTGTTCTCAAGATTCAAAAAAAGTTTGGGAATTGAAAAAAAAATGTTCCAGCTTTCCAAATTTGTTCACAATTCAATAATAGTTCATGTTTTTCAATTTTGTTCACAAATTCAGAAAATGTTCTGGAAATCTTAAAAATGTAATCATTTTTATTTTTTGTTCACAAATTCAAGAAATGTTCCCCTTTTTCAAATTTGTTCACATCATCAAAATGTTCCTGTTTTACAAAATTTGTACGAAAATTCGGAAAATGTTTTTATTTTGAAGAAAATATTCTTAATTTCGAAAAAAAGTCAGTTGTAGGAGGTCGTCGGTTCCACCCAATAAATGGACTGTAGTTTTTGAGATTTTTTGCGAATTAATGTTTAAGTTTTGTCTCTGTTGTGTACGTCTTTAACAGTCGCGCTGCTAATTGAACATGAGAACGTCTACGTCGTAGTGGTTTGCATGGCAGTCCAATTAGTGCAAAGTCGCGTGTTCGAGTTACAGTGATAGCGCTATTTTCGTTTTTGTGATTTTCCATCTCGGGAACGTGCCGCCACGTGCCACTGTAAATGGGCCAGCCCACGCTAGCCGCTCTTGTGCGAAGCGCCGACACTTTGCCGCAGCGAGCGGCCTATAGGAGGTCCGGTCTTAAGCGCCAGGTTGGCCGAGCGCTCATGCGCCTCCTCGAGTGGGCCGGCCCAAATACACGTGAACACTGCGTCCCTCGCTCTGTCGCTTCCTGCATCGCTCCCTCCGTAGTCCAGTTTGATCGTTCGGTTGGATGGACTAGCTGACCGTTGACCATTTGGCCACTAACCATCTGACCAAAGACTTTTCCAGAAAAAAATCATGAAATTGAAAAAAAGTTCATCAGATTTGAAAAAAAGTTCATCGATTTTTGAAACAGTTCAACAAATTTGAAAAAAAGTTCATCAAATTTTGAAAAAAAGTTCATCAGATTTTGAAAAAAATTCATTGGATTGGAAAAAAGTTCATCAAATTTTGAAAAAATTCATTGATTTTGAAAATAGTTCATCAGATTTGAAAAAAGTTCATCGAATTTGAAAAAAAATCACAAATCTGAAAAAGTTCATCGATTTGAAAAAAAAGTTCATCGAACTTGGAAGAAGAAAATGGAAAAAACAGTAAAAGGGAAAAATAGAAAACAAAAAAGGAAAACAGAAAAAGGTAAAAGGTAAAAGAAAGCAAAAGTTCATTCTTAACAAGTCCTGTGTGGTGGCGTGCTGGTTACACCCGTGGTACTACGTGCGCGAGGTCGCTGGTCCGAATCATTTTAACCCGCTTTTTGTTTGTTTGGGTCGGCCGAAGGGGGCAATGTCCACCCTCATCCATGTCTAACCTGCTAGTGTGCCGATTGGCTGAACCAAAAACCCATTTGGTCTAGTTGGCTGGTTTTTGTCCAAATTTTAACATTTTACATTTATGCATATGGATACAAATAAAAAATCATCTAGTTTTACATCACAATAAATAGTTTACAACTAAATATAATCTCATGGTTTACAATCAAATGAATTTGAAATTATCACAAGTACATTGAAAAGAAAAAGATTTGATACATTTATTGTTGCATGGTGAGTCCACAGATGCTTAACCAAATCATTTTGAAGTTGAATGTGAGTGGTCCAATCACGCTTTTCATGATGAAGTTGTCTATCCACGCTCAGGCTCAACATTCGTGAAAATCAAACCCTTGGTCGAAGATGCTGTCATCACGCTCATCTTCATCTTGTGCATGATCATACAAATAGTCAATCACCTCCCACATCTTCGCCGACTCCATGTTCTACGCTCCATATCCTTCCTAGCACTCTCGTGATTGGGCAAACCTATCCTGCTTCTCTCCTACGGGGTAGGAGATTGTCTTCACAAGAGTTGACCATTGAGCGCAAATACCATCAACTAAGTAGTATCCTTTGTTGTAGTGGTGGTCATTGACCTCAAAGTTGCCCTCTGGGAAGTTGCCTTCTGCAAGCCATGCGAACACCGGAGATTATTGAAGCACATTGATGTCATTGTGAGAACCTGCCATGCCAAAAAAGAGTGCAAAATCGAGATATCTTGTGATGCCACAACTTCAAGCATGACCGTGGAATCTTTAATATGCCCCTTATACTGCCCCTGCCAGCAAATGGGTAATTCTTCCACTTTCAGTGCATACAATTTATGCTACCTAGCATTCCCGGAAAGCCTCTGGACTGCCAATAACCCAACTGTATCTGCAACATTTGCTTCTGTCAAATCGTTCGGGCCAAACACTGCAGCCACAACTTTACAGAACTTGTACAATGATGCAAGGCATGTGAACTCACTCATGCAGACATAGTCATCCACAAGATCACCAAGAATTTTGTATGCAAGCATCCGAATAGCTACAGTGCATTTCTGATAAGAGGAGAAGCCAGCCCTTCTGAGGGCATCGTTCTTCTTGCATCTAAGTAATCATCAGACTCCGCCACTCCCTCCCTAATACGGTTGAACACATGTCTCGTCATCCGAAAGCGTCGCCGGAAAAGCTTCGCATTGAAGAGTGGGGACGTGCACCAGAAATGATATAGAGCAGGCAATGGCCGCTCTCTTTACTACGATTCAACGTCGGAGCATGACCTGGGATCGATCCCCTGAACATTGGACGCATCCTAGAAATGTGCTCATTGACGACCATAGTAGCAACCACAAAATCCCAATCGTTGGACGATTCATTGTTCGATGAACATATGATGTTATTGTATAAGGACTCATATGAGCTATCGACCATGGTACCTTGTGGGCGGCGACAGAAGCGGGCGTGGTTGAGCCGCGATCAATGAAGGGCTGTAGGCCTATTAACATCTGCACCCTACGACAATGACCATGGAGGCGACGGCGGTGCCGGTGACCCATGATCATCAACAACACTTGAGCCAGTCTTAGAGGCGAGACTAGGAATATTATTATACCGTTTATCATTCCGCACGTGCATATGAGTTTTTCACTGAATCACACATTCCAGGATCATAGCTGTTATAGCACATCATATAAACTCTTAATTATGAATATGGAAACATAATAATACAATATCATTGCCTCTAGGGCATATTTCCAACAGTCCCCACTTGCACTAGAGCCAATAATCTAGTTTACATAGTTTCTCTAACACCTATGGCTATCCGGTGTTGCTCATGCTTTGCTCGTGGTAGAGCCTTTGTCATTGGGTCTGGCACATTCAAATCTGTGTGAACCTTGAGAACTTTCACTAAACCCTTTTCGACATACTGTCGGATAATGTGATACTTACGCTCAATATGCCTGGTCTTCATGTGGGATCTTGGTTCCTTTGCTTGAGAAACACCACC